>NW_015505690.1:315440-324875 GCF_001515645.1 Sinocyclocheilus grahami
AATGACTTATTTTCTCATAATAATGACTTAGTTTCTCGTAATAATGCGAAACTTTCTCGTAATAATGACTTAGTTTCTCGTAATACTAGCTGTCTCATTTAGAAGGCTGCACCCTCCGGAGGTCGAATCCTCTGGAGGTCGCATCCTCTGTAGGATGCATATACGAAGTGTCCTCAATCTAGAATTAAATGAGACGGCCTTCGTAGGACAGGCGGAGAAGGAACATGTGCAACGCAAGAGTGACAGCACGCTAGCGCCATCTGTTGGTCAAAGCCATGCAGGAACACCGCAAACATTGCTTTGCACTGTAATCTAAAGTGTATAATGCTATAGTCTGTCATTAAATAACGATTTCAGATAAATTATCTGTATGTAGTCTTTTGTGTAATAGTTACTCTGCCAGATAGTTATGGCTTCAAACATTCCAGACCAATATTTCAGTTAGGAAATCCAGGCATTTTATGAAGAAATGAAAGCCATTACACATATAAACTTAATTTATAGATGTGTATTTCGATGATTTATTAGTTTTATTAGCTGTCCCTTTCATGCATCACATGCAATATTAGCGGTGTTCCTGCATGGCTTTGAGCAACAGATGGCGCTAGCGTGCTGTCACTCTTGCGTTGCGCATGCGTCGAGTAAGTCTTTTTTTTTTTTGGATTAGGCTAAATCATTATTACGAGAAAGTTTCTCATTATTATGAGAAACTAAGTCATTATTACGAGAAAGTTTCTCATTATTATGAGAAACTAAGTCATTATTACGAGAAAGTTTCTCATTATTATGAGAAACTAAGTCATTATTACGAGAAAGTTTCTCATTATTATGAGAAACTAAGTCATTATTACGAGAAAGTTTCTCAATATAACGAGATACTAAGTCATTATTTTGAGAAAGTTTCTCATTATTATGACTTACGGAATTATATATTTTTATTTAGTGGCAGAAACGGGCTACCATAGTTATCTATATTCTATTGTGAATAAAATATAAGTTTATGAGATTTGTAAATTATTCCATTCCTTTTTTACTCACAATTTGTACAGTGTCCCAACTTTTTTGGAATTGGGTTTGTATATAAATTAGAAAAAAATAGAATAGGTAAGGGCTAATATTAATTGTTCAGGTGCTGATGAAAAAGATTTTGTGCCTCTTTGGGATGGCACCACGAGGCGTCTTTCACGAGAGTTAATAAATCTAAACTAGTGAGTTTAGGTATATCGTTGCACAGCCAGTGGTTGTCTTGTAGGTAAACATCAGTGCCTTGAATTTGATGCGAGCAGCTATCGGCAGCCAATGTAAAACTGATAAAGAGGGGTGTGACGTGGGCTTGCTTTGGCTCTTTGAAGACCACTTTTGCCGCTACATTCTTGATCAGTTGCAGAGGCTTGATAGTTCATGCCGGAAGGATCACCAATAGAGCAAAACAGTAATCCAGTCTGGAGAGAACAAGAGTTTGGACAAGGAGTTGTGTGGCCTGCCCTGGTAGTAAGGGTCTAATCTTCCTAATGTTGTATATCCACCTTATTCTTCAACGCGGAAGTACGCCTATGGGTGAGACTTCCGGTTTGTTAGCCACTATAGGGAAATAACGAGAAGAATAACAATGTGCAGTAAACAGTAAAACTGTTTGCCTCACAAACCATTGTGTTCATAATTAAGATAATACATTAAAATAATATGGTAATACACACCAATTTTCAATATCAAGCAACAAAACGAGCTGTTTTGTATAAACCAGACCCATAAAAATTACAGATGGCCGCACCCATTTTTATGGCAAGAATAAGGTGGAAAAGGCAAATCTGCAGGACCGGGCCGTTGTAGATATAGGGTGTGCAAAGCTCAACTGATCATCAGTCACAACTCCAAGGTTCCTGGCTGTCCTGGAAGGAGTTATGGTTGACGAAACTAACTGTATAGAGAAGTCGTGATGAAGTGCTGGGCTGGCTGAGACCATGAGCAGTTCTGTCTTAGCAAGGTTTAGTTGAAGGTGATGGTCCTTCATCCAGCCAGAAATGTCTGTCAGACTGGCTGCAATGCGAACAGCTACCTTAGAAAAGCTTGCCGCTACATTCTTGATCAGTTGCAGAGGCTTGATAGTTCATGCCGGAAGGATCACCAATAGAGCAAAACAGTAATCCAGTCTGGAGAGAACAAGAGTTTGGACAAGGAGTTGTGTGGCCTGACCTGGTAGTAAGGGTCTAATCTTCCTAATGTTGTATATCCACCTTATTCTTCAACGCGGAAGTACGCCTATGGGTGAGACTTCCGGTTTGTTAGCCACTATAGGGAAATAACGAGAAGAATAACAATGTGCAGTAAACAGTAAAACTGTTTGCCTCACAAACCATTGTGTTCATAATTAAGATAATACATTAAAATAATATGGTAATACACACCAATTTTCAATATCAAGCAACAAAACGAGCTGTTTTGTATAAACCAGACCCATAAAAATTACAGATGGCCGCACCCATTTTTATGGCAAGAATAAGGTGGAAAAGGCAAATCTGCAGGACCGGGCCGTTGTAGATATAGGGTGTGCAAAGCTCAACTGATCATCAGTCACAACTCCAAGGTTCCTGGCTGTCCTGGAAGGAGTTATGGTTGACGAAACTAACTGTATAGAGAAGTCGTGATGAAGTGCTGGGCTGGCTGAGACCATGAGCAGTTCTGTCTTAGCAAGGTTTAGTTGAAGGTGATGGTCCTTCATCCAGCCAGAAATGTCTGTCAGACTGGCTGCAATGCGAACAGCTACCTTAGAAAAGTAATGTGCCTGTTTGGAAATTCCTCCACCAAACTATAGGGGTTCGCCAAACCTGGGGAGTACGGAAGCATATAGGTAGCGAAATTCAATTTAAAATGCAATATGCAGATGGCAATGCAATATTCAAAATGGCAACGCAATATTCAAAATGGCATTGTATTTCTGTATTTAAATTGACATTTTCCATTACCCATACGTGCAAAGTTTGGTGCAAAAGTAAAATGAAAATTAAATTTTATAATTTACATTTGCCATTTCCAACAGTAGTCTTAATATGTAAATTGCATGCACATTTGAACGCTTTATAAGTTGCGAAATGAAAATGAAAATGTATAACACATTGAGTTGATACGTGTAACATGTTCAAGCAGAAATGGTAGAAAAATGATCATTTAAATGCTATTTGTCCTAAATGCATTTAGACTAACAGTTAGAACACTTAGGATTGCATTTTCATCATGACGCCGTGGGATATTTGTAGCAAAATTCAATTTGAAAATGCATTCCGAGCTGACCACGCCCACCCTCCGTCACTCATTGCTTCAAGGCAGGGATTGACGGAAACGTGTTACGTTTGGATCGTTTGAAACATGGCAGCTCAAGATCTGATAAGATCGTTGAATTCACTGGCAGATTAAGTGAATTTTGAATATTGCATTGCCATTTTGCATATTGCATTTTAAATTGAATTTCGCTACCTACGTATATGCTTCCATAGGGGAAGGTTCTCTGGGATGAAAAGGTGCACTTTTCCACCTCATTGAGGGGAAGGGCGCTCATGCAAGCACACCTGACCAGTTGTCAGAGCTTTACTTGTTAGTACCCAAAACATGGGATGAAACTGGTTCTATGTGAAGATTATAAAATCTCACAAAGCTGTTGGGTGTAGCCCAGCCCACAGCTTTGCAGATGTCTGCCAATAATGTACCATACCGTATGAGCGGATACTGTCCTGGTGATTGATGTACACAACCGTGTTGTCCGTGCAGACCAGAGTATGTTAGTAGAGTGAAGTGGGAGCGCAGCGGCGTGATTTTTGACTGGAGTGAGAAGTGTATTTTTTGAAAGTCGGAACGTCATGGTTTTCACTCACTCCTACCACTCCATCATAAGGACAATTAAAGGCAACAGCCCATAATATAACTGCATTTTTTTGCACTTAGACATTATTAGCTAGCTTGATAGATAAGTGGATTACTCAAATTAGAAATAAGCTGGATGTTATAATGATGGTGATGGACCAGTGCAGGAGGTTATATCTCAAGTTATATCTCAATTAATTAATTTTAATAAAATAACAGTTTATTGTATAGGTAGTTAATCTCCACTCTAAAGGAATGTGCTGCCTGCTACATTGCTGCACACACACACATACAACACACAAGCTCGCACATAATGTACAGATCGCGTGCACATAGAAACATTCAGGAGTGCAGAAAATTATTGTCAACACTGTCCTGCGATTTATCAGCTTAAAAATGGAAAAATTACAGCATATTCTTTCTGAAGTTTCTGAAGTAACTACAACTAGTGATAGGCAAATGAAGCCTTACGGTGCGTTTCACCTACAGCATCAAATCTGCGTTTAGTGTTATATTCTTGTGTCCACCACACTTAGTGCCGCTGGCAACGCTATAACGCCACTGCTTTGGGGCGTGTCAAACTGAGCACACCTCTGAAAACAATGTTTACACCCTGTTTGCGTTTCATCTTCTTTTAACGGAGATTGGTTGTCGTCCAGCGTTTTTTGCTCGATATTTGCATAAAGTCGAGGAATGCCTTCCTTTTTGAACAACTTTTTGAAGCTCTTGGCCGCTCTCAACGCTTTCTCTGCACTGCTTTCAAAGCCATAATGCACAGCTCGAGCGTTAAGCTCAACTTTCATAGGAATGAAATTGAAAATGCACTCTTCTCTGCGCCCGCTACATGCCAGTGGTAATGCACCATTATGAAGCACTGAGGCTTTCCTCTGTCTGTTCCAGGAAGAGATTCAAACAAAGCTTCAAGTGTGTCGAAAACAGTGCCATTCGGTGGTTAGTATAAAAATAATATAGCAGTCAAAAGCCTGTGAAAGACGCTCCGTCGGACGAAGCACCCACCACAAATTCCACAGATCGACTCATGTTACATGCACAAATAAAAACCTAACAGTGTGTGTGTGTGTTTATTTGTTGAATTTCTCTCTCTGATCAAATAATTTCCACATTAAACTGTGGCATTAAATTCCAGTACGAATATCAATATGATGTAATAGAAGATTTCCCCACTCTATGCATTGCATATGGCAAATATATATATATTTTTTAATAATTTGTATTCTTCATATTAGGCTACTTGTATGACTGGGTATTTAAAATGTAATTTAATAAGTCAGAATGAAAACTTGTAAAGTAAGATCTTGGGGTTCGAATATTCTGACGCGCATGTGATTGGACAGAAAGTGAGGCTTCGATTTAAGTTGATCACGTGATTCTCTGAAAACAATACGCGCTCTGGCACAAAGCTTTGTGTGAAATTGTGCTGCATACCAGAGTTGCCAAGACTTTGGGCTTATTTTCACTGGTCGCGGTTTTTGGGCTTATTTTTAAAAATATGGTTGCTTGTTAGGGAAATCTGATAAGCAACTTCGTTTCTTTATTTATGTTCGCCATATTCTCCAATGCATTGAATGAAACTCTGTCTGCTCGCCGTTAATAGCCGACCAGTGCAATAATATTTAGTGCTGCAGCGTAATTTGCCAAATGTTCTGCCCCCTCCTCCCCCTCATTGGAGAAAATCATGTTAAAAAAGAAGGCACGTAACGCTGTAATCCAGGCGATGATAGAAGTAGACATAGAGGAGTGGGATGACTTTCTTTTAGACTAATATTTAATTTTTACAATGTTTTTGTAATGTATTAATTATCATGGGCTGTAATAAAAAACAAGTAGTCCTATACTAAGAGTAAATATGGTTCGAATAACCTATATTTTAGTAGGCAATAAATATGTGGATTACAGCTCCCCTTTGAAGCTCTTGTGTTTTTCTCCTTTTCCAGCTCTCCAATCCTGTTCTGCTCACAGGTGATTGGAGTTTTGTTCCCACTTTTGATGCAGTTTGCTGATTTTTGTAAAATAGCTTCTGTTTTTGTTTTTCAGATAAAAGAGTGGTTTCATTTTAATATGTTGCAGGCTCATTTTTGGTAATAAATAATTTATAATAAATAATATTGATGATGATAATAAATAATAAAAAAAATACTGGGCTTGTTTTTGACAAGACTTCATAAACACACTCTGGGGACATCAGAGACTTATTTTTAATAAGGGGTTTTATAAAGGGGTTTAATAGGCCCCCTTTAATATAAGTTCTGAACAGAACTTTGTGATGTTTCAAAACATACTGAAATACTTTAGTCGTAATTTCATCAAGGAATGAAGGCGAGGAACTGGTGAACCTGGATCGGAGCTGGAGTGGAGCGATTGTTGAATGCTTGGAGTGCAGAGGGGAAATTGTTGCCACTCTACTCCGTTCACATACTCTGATCCAGACCAAAATGTGCTTGCCCTGAACTAGCGGTTCAAACCACTTCAGGGCTCAAAGCACAGCCAACAACTCAAGGCAGTTGATGTATCAGTGCAGGCCCCAGGTAGAACGAAGAGCTGTGAGCAGGCAGGTCAGCGGCGTCTCCTCCATCCCTGGGTTGCCCATCTCCGGGCTGCTTCGAAGCTTACCTGCTGACGGGCTTACCTGGCACCGCCTTGCTGCGAGAGGACTATTGTGGTCTAGCTGTCGGCCTAGGCTCATTTGGTGGTGGGGCCAGTGCAGCCTTTGCAGTAGGCTATCCTTGATCTGCACCGAGGCAGGACACTTGGGCTGTGCTATTTCACCCGAAGTTGGGAGTCCAGCCGAGCTCTCAATGTCAGGAGGCATTAGCCCATTTCGACACAATGACGAAAGTGACCAACAGAAAGGGAATACAGGTGTTACCATTATACTAGGACAAAAAAACAATGTTAGAGTTATGGTAATAATATTTTGTGCTGTGAATTCCTAATAGCCTAGAGAATAGTCTTAAGACATTTCATATTACAGCCAGAGTAAAATATGACTGTATTTCTACAGTATAATGGAATATATTTATTACAAAGTGGCAGTAGTTGCCACCGCAACCAAAGAGAGCAGAAGTACAGTGTGCAGTGTCTATAGAAAATCATTTCAGCGATCTGGCTTTGGCTGAAATATGAACCATGAATAAGCCACAATTATTACTGCAGAGAGACAAACAGGGCATGCGTCATTCATTTTATCTTGCTTCGTGTATCTTATTAGCAGTTTCACTATCACTCTAGATGAGTAAGCATTGTCTGTGATTTTAAAGGGCATTTGGGTCTTATTTGGTGGAATCTCAGCTATTGTTTTCTGTTTTTATACCCACTAAATCTGCTTTAAGTGATTTCGGCACTAAATGGAATTGTAAAAAAATTAATTTTTCAAGAAAATATATAAATACATTTATTTATTTATTTATTTTTCACACTGTAGTTTTTTCCAAGTCAACAAATGTCTTTATGATATTCTGGTGCCTATTTTGTTAATTAGGGTTGTTACAGAGATAAGATTACTTGAGGCAACTATTTCAATTATGTTAGTCAAGAAATAGGGTATTCCATAATAATGGAATATAAAAAGCATTTATAACTGTTTATACATTTGCAGAATTTTAATTGTACATTCTTATAGTAGGGTACAACGGGGTTAAAGGTGCCCCGGGGTAAAAGGCGCCTTTGATATTATTTTTATCTAAACCACTGGATGGCACAAAAATGTACTCGGTTACAAACGTAACCTCGGTTCCCTGAGATACGGGAACAAGTATTGCATCTTGCTAGACGCCTTTTTTCTCCTGAACTGCTGAAGCCTTTTTTCATTCACGCAGTGGAACTGCATGGCCATTGGTTCGTGCAGTGTATTAAAAAACTAACCAATGGCTAGGCAGTGGAGCTGCACGAGCCTATGGCGACGAAGCCCGCCAAGCCTGCCAAAGCCCGCCAGAATGGGCGGGGCATCTGGCTATATAAGCGGGCGTTCGCCACAGGATTCTCAGGTTACTTCGACTGAAGCGACGACTGAGTCGTGCAGCTACATAGCACAGCTAGCAATGCAGTACTCATTCCTGTATCTTAGGGAACCGAGGTTACGTTAGTAACCAAGTACGTTCTCTTTCGATACTACACTCGTACTGCGTCTTGCAAGACGCATATAGGAACACAGTACAATCACGCCTGGCCTGCAAGGCCGGGACTTCCAGGTTATAAAACCTTGCGAATGTGATGCCAGTGCTAGAAGCAGAGCAGTCTTCAGCGATAGCGACCGAATGTTGGCAGACTGTAGTGGCTCGAAAGCGGGGCCCTTCAGGGCCCTCAGCACAGTGGGCAGAATATATGGAGGGACGGTAGAGGGACGAGGCGGATTCAGCCTCCTGGCACCCCTTTGGAAGCGGATGACCGTGCTGTTTCTGCCCACCGATTGGCCCTCAATGGGAGCATGAGAGGCCGCTATAGCCGCCACATAGACTTTGAGCGTGGATGGGGAATGTCCCTTATCCAGCAGCTCTTGCAGAAATGACAATACCTCTGTCAAATCAGAAGTATGAGGGTCTTTGCCGCGGTTTAGACACCAAGCGGAGAAAAAAGACCACTTTAAGACGTAGAGGCGTCTCATAGACGGGGCTCTAGCCTCCGAAATTGTGTTTAAGACTCACTCTGGGAGGCTCGAAGGCTCCCGTCAAGCGGCCAGAGGTGCAGGGACCATAGGTCGGGCCGAGGATGCCATATTGTCCCGTTCGCTTGAGAGAGGAGGTCCTGTCTCAGCGGAACAGGCCAAGGGGCCGCTATCAATAGCCGAGTTAGCTCTGATAGCCACAGCTGGTTCATCTAAAGGGGGGCCACCAGGAGAACCTTGTGTTTTTGTTCCCTTACTCGCCTGTGGGATCAGGGCGATCGGGGGAAAAGCATAAAGAAGGAGGTTGGGTCAGTCGTGGGCCAACGCGTCCCTGGCCTTTGAGAAATAAATTGGGCAGTGAGAGTTGTCTTCCGAGGCGAAGAGTTCCACCTCGGCCTCGCTGAAGATCTCCCAGATCCTCTGAATCGTCTCCGGATGGAGCGTCCACTCCCCTCAGGGGACATTGCTCCTTGATAGCATGTCCGCTCCTTGAATCAATTTGCCCGGTATATGCGCTGCTCTCAGCAAGCGCAGGTTGAGTTGAGCCCATTCTAAGAAGCGCTCAACCAGAGTGAAGAGACGCTTCGAGGAGAGGCCTCCCTGGCGATTTATGTAGGACACCACAGACATGTTGTCCGATCGGATTAGTACATGGTTCCCCTTTAGTACTGGCAGGAAGAACTGACAGGCTCGACATACTGCTAGCATTTCCAGGCAGTTGATATGAAAGCATTTTTCCGCCTTCGACTAGTGGCCGAAAGTCGGTATGCCCTCGCACAGCACCCCCCCAACCTGAGTTGGAGGCGTCTGTCGTGACAACTGTCCTTCTGCAAACCATCCCCATGGCCACGCCCTGTTCCATCCAGCGGGAGTTCTTCCAGGGGGCCAGGGCTGTTACACAGGCCTGACTCACCCTGATTTGCAGGCGTCATGGGATGGAACCCGTGGTTTCAACCAGC
>NW_015505690.1:326643-348762 GCF_001515645.1 Sinocyclocheilus grahami
CCAGGAACGATATTCGCTGGCTGGGGAACGATGGGCTCTTGGCAAAATTGACCCTGAGTCCCAGGCACTCCAGGTGGCTGAGGAGGAAGGTCCTGTGTGATATTAATTCTGCCTCTGACTGGGCCAGAACGAGCCAGTCGTCGAGGTAATTGAGAATGCGGATTCCCATCTGTCTCCGAGGGGAGAGAGCCGCGTTCATGCGTTTCGTAAAAGTGCAGGGGGCCATTATGCATCCAGCGAAAAGAACCAGTCTCCTGAGCGAATTCGCGCAAGGATCTGTTTCAGCATAATCATCCTGAACGACCTTTTTACGAGGGCGTGATTCAGGTGTCTGAGAGCGAGGATGGGCTGGAGGCCACCATCCTTTTTGGGGACGAGGAAGTAGCGGCTGTGGAAGCCTGACTCGCTCTGAGCTGGGGGAACAGTTTCTATGGCTCCTATCACCAACAAATTCATCACCTCTGAGCGCAGGACGTGCGCGTCTTTGCTCTAAGCTGAGGTGGGAACCACACTGCTAAATCGCGGGGTATTCGAGCGATTTGCAGTGAATAACCTAGTTTTATTATCTCCAACACCCAGATTGGCACTACAGGGATGGCCCGACAGGCCTCAGCCCGTGTGACAAGGGGTTGGATTAAATTGAGAGGCTGGTCGCCGTATGGGGACCCCACACTCAGAAGAGGAAATTTGCTTTCCCTGAAAATGTTTTCAAAAAATGCTTCTCTAGACTTAATGCTCTCATAGCAGAGCAGTCAACCCCTGCGCGCACAGCCTCAGCGTGGGCGTGGCCCAGACACATTCAATTTGAAGCTGTCAGTGATAATCACTAGTGCAGCATTCTATTAACAGCATTCTCTTTTAATCCACCTAAAAAGATCAAACCACTTGTTAGAAGAGGAGTTTTGATGATCTTTATGTGTAAACACTCTGGCAGATCAAAAATGCTGGGCGCATTCTCTCAAATCCGCTTGTAGTGGATGAGGGGAGGGGCGGGGCCGTCTTCATTGAAGAAGTTGAGCCGCGAGCAAAGCAGAGCGAGACATGAACTCTCGTTGTAAGAGCGGTCTGTCTCAGCAGCGTGGGCGAGAGGCGCGTTCAAATACAAAGCTGTCAGCGATATTGAATCATTGGTGACGGCGTTCTGCTCCAAACCGCCCAGAAGGATTGAGCCGCTCGACAATGATGGGCGCCGATCCCATGTAAACACACTGGCAGATCAAAGAGCTGCGTGGAGAGTGATGAATGCGGGGGCTTTGCCGGCATTAAATCACTCAAACCTGATCGTTCATACCCGCGAGTTCGTCATTTCTACCTCCGAGTAACTGGGAGGAGAGAAACACAAGAGCGGGCTCAACAGGGCTTAGCGACGCACACACAAATGCGAAGCTGCCAGCGTTTTGCTTTGATCTGCCCAGTAGGATTAAACTGCTTGTGAACGAGGAGCACTGATTCTCACGCGTAACACACACTGGCAGATTAAGCACGCCTGATGTGTCAGCATGAAATTGCTCTGCCTGATCACTCAACCCGCGAGCTCGCCGTTGCATCCTCCACGGTAACTGGGAGGAGAGAAACATGAGAGCGGGGAGGCGGGCCGCCTTCCGCGCATGAACAGGGCCAGACTGCTTTCGTGGCAACAGCAGCCCGTGTCTGTGAGCGCAGTCAGAGTGACACACACAATTCGAAGCTGCCAGTGGCAGCATCTGCTCCGATCTACTTAGGAGGATAGAGCCGCTCGATGTAAAGAGGGACACTGATCCTTATGTGCAAGACACGGATCGAAGCGCAGCGGGGAGAGCGAGTACGCAGGCACAGTGCCGGCATGAGATCAGTCAACCCGGTTGCTTATTCCCTGACTCCGCTGTTTCCCTCTCCGAGGCTCGCTGAGAGAGGAGAAACGGGAGAACGGGGCTGCCTTCAGTGAAGGCGGTCCGCGAGTGGAGAAGGGCGTGACTCATGCTTTCAATGAGAGCATTCCGTCTCAGTGAGCGAGCAGTCTCTGCGTGGGGGCTGCCCAGACAGGTGACGGCACTCACTGCCCTTCTGCATTGTGCAAGATTCACTGCACGAGCCACACTCGCAGTGCGACATTTGCAACAACGTCGCTAGAATTTGCTCTTTTAAGGCTTACCTGCTAGAAATAAGCTCTTTCAGTATTGCCGGATGGCGGCAGGAGAACAGGACCAGAACTGCTGTGATGCTGAGGCGCGAAGAGAGCCAGTCAGCCGAGCAGGGAGGTCTCAATCCAGCTCTGAGGCTTGTCAAAGGTGAGCAGGCTTTCAGGATCAGCGATGAGCGTAGAGTCAACGCTGAAGGAGAAGAAATCTGACAATCCTGTGGCGAATGCCCACTTATATAGCCAGATGCCCCGCCCATTCTGGCGGGCTTTGGCAGGCTTGGCCAGCTTCGTCGCCATAGGCTCGTGCAGCTCCGCTGCTTAGCCATTGGTTCGTTTTTTAATACACTGCATGAACCAATGGCCGTGCAGTTTCACTGTGTGAATGAAAAAAGGCTTCAGTTCAGGAGAAAAAAGGCTTTTTTTCCCATATGCGTCTAGCAAGACACAGTACGAGTGAATCGAAAGGGAACGTAGTGTAGCACTTTCCAAAACATCCGCTTTTCAAGATGCACATGTATTTTTAGCTGATCCAGCAGTGCAAAGTTGATTCTGTGCTTACGTGATGTAATATTTTATGTTTTATTTTTAAATGTTGTAGATTTAAGTAGCAAATGAAAATCGCTAAAAGTAATGCATATATTTTGAGACAAAGGTTTTCTTTATGATTTTCATTTCATGATTATCGTTTTGTTTAAGATAATTAAAGCAACAGTTTTTAAATAATGAAAGAATATGTAAAAGTATGGTATTTGGGGTAAAAAGCGCCCCTGCTGTTGGGGCTAGAGGCGCACAGTAATTAACATGATAATTAATAGATGCCTGACTTTTCCATTTGTTGACATGACATGGTTAGATTCTGATGGTAAATATCATATATTATGTTGGGTGTCCATATAATCACCATGATAATCACCATGTTTAGAATGAAACCATCATATTTAAAAACATGATATTAATCATATATAATAAAATATAATTTGTTGTTACTACTGTAAATATATATTCAATTATTATTGGATCTCCTTCAATACTTTCAGAATCTTTACTTATTAAAACGATTTTGTTTCTGTATTTTAAAATATATTTTTTATATTAACATATTTTAATGACAGTATATTTATTGAAACAAAATAATTCTTTTATTTTTCAAAATAAGCAGAAAATAGTACAAACTTTGCTAAAGTGATCATTTTGAACAAGTATTAACTTAGACATTATTTTAAAAAATATTATTTTATCTGAAGTATTTGTATCAATACTGTGTGCCTTTTACCCCATGCTGGTGAGCCTTTTACCCCGTGTGTGGGGTAAAAGGCCCCTCTTGCCACCTCATACATTTATAAGATTTTTAAACAAAATAAACAACTTAATTGATTCATTTTCACACAAAATCGATTGCTCCATTAAAGTTCAATACAACATATATATTTTTTCTGCAATTATACATTTTAGGCACAGTGAATGGCAAATTTTTTCTTAAAGAGATAGTTCACCCAAAAATGAAAATTAGCCCATTATTTACTCACCCTCAAGCCATCCTATAGGCGTATATGGCTTCCTTCTTTCAGATTAATCCAATCAGAGTTATATTAAAAATTGTCTTTGATCTTCCAAGCTGTTTAATGGCAGTCAGCGGGTGTTGCAGTGCATCAGTCCAAAATAAGTGAAATAAAGCATATGCATCCATAATAAAAAGTGCCTCACACTGCTCCGGGGGGTGAACAAAGGCCTCCTGTAGCGAATTGATGCATTTTCGTAAGATGTCAGCATTGCGCATGCGCTGGTGAGTCTCGTGAAAACCGTTTGTTTACAGGAGCAAAGGAAGCAAAGTTTCCTTACTTTAACTCTTGGCTTATATCGAAATCCTCCGACATTCTTCTTTACAAATCCTCGTTTTGTACTTCTAATTCGTGACCGTTGTTTTGTTTTGATCTCTCACCTGCGCTTCTGCGTTTGTCACTTCTGAGCGGCGCATGCGCAACGCCGACGTTTTACGTCATCCGCCCGGAGCTTCTTCTGTATACAACAGTGAGCGCAAGCTAGATAAAATTGATTATTATGTTTTAAATATGGTTATTTTTCTTAGAAAACGCATCGATTCGCTACAGGAGGCCTTTGTTCACCCCAACGAGCCGTGTGAGGCACTTTTTATTATGTATGGATGCACTTTATTTAACTTCTTTTGGACTGATGCACTGCAACACCCGCTGACTGCTATTAATACCACCTTCAATACCACGACTGAGGTGCCCTTGAGCAAGGCACCGAACACACACCTGCTCCGGGTGTGTGCTCATGGTGTGCGTGTGTGTGTTCACTGCTGTGTGTGTGCACTTTGGATGGGATAAATGCAGAGCACTAATTACGAGTATGGGTCACCATACTTGGCCACATGTCACGTCACTTTCACTTTTTCACTTAAACAGCTTGGAAGATTAAAGACAATTTTTAATATAACTCTGACTGTATTCGTCTGAAAGAAGAAAGTCATATACACCTAGGATGCCTTGAGGGTGAGTAATTCATGGGCTAATTTTCATTTTTGGGTGAACTAACCCTTTAAGATGGGCCTTTAGCCCCGTTGTACCCTAATTATGGTTTTTGGGGTAAGTGTGCATGTTTTTGAGGACATCAGAAAGAGACATTGCCATAACTAGAGTTGTTTATTGCTTGGGGTCCTCCTCAGTTGAAACTGCTGTCAGGGCCTGGGCCCCGGAAATCCATCTCAACTTTTCCCTCGCTAGCAATGCCCCTGGAGAAAGATGTGCACTGACCCACCTTTCTTCTGGTATGAATTTAATTTAAATGTCTGTTCTTCCAAACAAGTTGGCAAATGTGTTGTGTTTTTAAGGAATAGCTGTTGTTTTTCAGCATGACTTTGTGCCTTTCAAAGTGCAATTTTCAGAGTAAATTGAAAAGCAAGTGAACATAAATCAGTTGTTTTTCAGCCGATATTTGTTCTCTTTGTGTGTGTATTTCTGACTCATTCTACTGCAGGGTGAGTTTATACTGATGAAAATGATGAGCCCCCTGGTACATATAAATTTAAATCTTCAGTGTTCAGCTGTGTCAGGGGCTGGCATTACCTCCCTGAGCTAAAATTGACTCATCTATCTTCTTTTAGGCCCTGACAGTAATGGGAAAGAATAGGGTTGGTGAGCTAGCAGGAAATAGGTGTGTTTTCAGACTTTATATTGGTCTTGCAGAAACTAATCTTGGTTACTTATAAAGTTTACCTTCCTCATCCTATGTCTTTCTTTAGAGAAATTACCAAGAGTATTGAGAGAGAGATAGAAGTATGATGTCATATGAGAACCTTTTGAAATGCCATATGATGTCATAATATGTCATAAAAGAAAGCTATTTAAAATATCTATATCACAATAAAGATACCACAATGGGACCTTTTGTAGTTTCATATGATATCATAAGAGATATTTTAAAGTTTTTTGAAGTTCTACTGATTAGCCACAACATTAAAACAATTGACAGGTGAAGTGAATAACATTGATTATATCATTACTTTGGCACCTGTCGAGGGATGGGATATATTAGTGAACAGTCAGTTCTTAAATTTCATGTTTCGAAAGCAAGAAAAATTGGACAAGCAAAAAGATCTGTTGTTTTGACATAGGTGAGGTGAAATAGTAATGGCTAGACTGGGTCAGAGCATCTCCAAAATGGCAAGTTTTGTGGGGTGTTCCTGGAATGCAGTGGTTAGTACCTACGAAAAGTAGTGTAAGGAAGGACCAATGAACCGATGTCAGGGTCATGGGCACCCAAGGCTCATTGTTGTGTATGGGAACGAATGCTAGCCAGTTTGGTCCAATCACACAAAAGGCACTGACGGAAAAATCACACAGTGCATCACAATTAGCTGCGTATAAGGCAGCATAGCCATACACTGATCAGAGTGCCCATGAAGGCCCCTGTCCACCATTGAAAGTGCCTATAATAGACACGTGAGTGTCAGAACTGAACCATGGAGCAATCTTTTTTTTTTTCTTAGATCAGACAGCTGGCTTGCTGTGTGTATGTTGTTTACTTGGGGAAGACCTGGGAGTAGGATGCAATATGGGAAGAAGGTAGGCTGGCAGAGGCAGTGTTATGCTCTGGACAATGCTCTGCTAGGAAACCTTGGTTTTTGGCATTCATATGGATGTTACTTTGACACGTATCACCTACCAAAGAATTGTTGCAAACCACATATACCTTTCGTGGCATTCAATTCAATTCAAGTTTATTTGTATAGCGCTTTTCACGATACAAATCGTTGCAAAGCAACTTTACAGAAATTAAGTTTCTAAAATTTATTTAGAAGTAGCTTATCAGTGGTGACTGTCAGTTAATGTACATATGGCAGAAATGTACAGAAAAATAAATTAAAGACGTAATCAAACAGACGATGAACACTATTAACAGCAATTATTATATGATGCAATCAAACTTATAGCAAAATGTGGTAGTTCTGTATGTTGTTTCAGGGTTGGCATCATCTGAGGTCCTCTGAGGGGTTGGCATCATCTTTTCACAGGTGTTCTGGATCCAGACTGAAGCTTGTGTAAATCCTAGTTACCATGGGATGTCGATCCCGTGGTGAAAACAGAGAAACAAATAGAGACATAATTAGCGTAGCTGCTGTTCCATCTTATAGGTAAGTAATTACATTTTGTAACTTAATAGGTAGCCAGTGCAGAGACTGTAAAATTGGGGTAATTGTAGAAGTGTCATCTGGTCTTGTTGAGATATATAGTTGAGTATCATCAGCATAACAGTGGAAACTAATCCCGTATTTTCTAATAATATTACCAAGGGGCAACATGTATATTCAAAATAGCAGAGGACCTAGGACAGATCCTTGTGGCACGCCATACTTTACTGATTATAATTGAGATGTTCCCCTTTTAAATAAACAAAGTGGTAGCGATTAGACAGGTTTGATCTAAACCAGGGTTCCTCAAATCTGGCCCTTGGAGGGCCAATGTGCTGCAGAGTTTAGCTCCAACCCTGATCAAACTCACTTACCTGTGATTTTCTAATGATCCTGAAGACATTGATTAGCATGCTCAGGTGTGTTTGATTAGGGTTAGAGCTAAACTGCAGGAAAGTGGACCTCGTGGGCCAGATCTGATCTAAACCATCTTAAAGCCTGCCCTTGAATACCTGTATACGAGTGTGCCCGGTCCGTGCTGAACTGCCTGAGATCCTTCAGAGTCAGGACGGTGGTACCATGGAAACTTATTCAGAGGCTCCTGGGGCATATGGCATCCACAGCCGCAGTCACGCCGCTCGGATTGCTGCATATGAGACCACTTCAGCACTGGTTACACTCCCGAGTCCTGAGATGGGCATGGCGCCGCAGTACAGTTCGTATTAATAACTGCCAGCTTGAATGGTTTTGGGACGTGACCTAAAGATAATGATGAATTAATAATATTGAGAAGCGGTTCTTCTGCTACAGTAATTTTTCAGTAATCCTTCAGTAATTTAGTGGGTACAGAATCTAATAAACATGTTGTTGGTTTAGATGCAGTGATAAGTTTATTTAGTTCTTCCTGTCCTTTAGTTGTATCAGAATCAGAATCAGAATGAGCTTTATTGCCAGGTATGTTTACACATACAAGGAATTTGTTTTAGTGACAGAAGCTCCACAGTGCAACAGAATGACAGTGACAAGACAGGACATAGATAATATAAAGAATAATATACAAAATAGACAGTGTACAAAATAGCAAAAACACAATATATAATATAGACAATTATGTATGTAAAGGTATAATTTGTGCAAATTTGAAATGTAAAAAAGTATGTGTTAAATAAATAAATGTATAATAGTGTTGTGTGTTCCACGTTTATTGTCAAGTGTTCATGAGATGGATTGCCTGAGGGAAGAAACTGTTCCTGTGTCTGGCCGTTCTGGTGCACAGTACTCTGTAGCGTCGACCAGATGGCAACAGTTCAAAGAGGGAGCGGGCTGGATGTGAGGGGTCCAGAGTGATTTTTTCAGCCCTTTTGCTCACTCTGGATGAGTACAGTTCTTGGAGAAAAGGAACGGTTGTACCAGTGTTTTGCTCAGCAGTCCGGACTATCCTACGTAGTCTTCTGCGGTCAGATTTGGTAGCTGAGCTGAACCAGACACTTACTGAAGTGCAGAGGACGGATTCAATGATGGCCGAGTAGAACTGTTTCAGCAGCTCCTGTGGCAGGTTGAACTTCCTTAGTTGGCAAAGGAAATACAGCCTCTGCTGGGCCTTTTTAACAATGGACTCGATGTGAGTGTCCCCCCTGCTCTTCCACTTCAGGTCCTGAGAGATAGCGGTGCCCAGGAACCTGAATGACTCCACTGTTGTTACAGTGCTGTCCATGATGGTGAGTGGGGGAAGAGCAGGGGGTTCCTCCTGAAGTCCACTATCATCTCCACTGTTTTGAGCATATACAGCTTCAGGTTGTTAAGACAGCACCAGACAGCCAGCTCTTTAACCTCCTGTCTGTAAGCAGACTCGTCTCCATCCTGGATGAGGCCGATGACTGTAGTGTAATCTGCAACCTTTAGGAGCTTGACAGAGGGGTCTTTAGATGTGCAGTCATTGGTGTAGAGAGAGAAGAGCAGTGGGGATAGAACACAACCCTGGCGGTCGCCAGTGCTGATCGTATGGGTGCTGGATGAGAATTTTACTAACTTTACTAGCTGCTGTCTGTCTGTCAGGAAGCTGGTGATCCACTGACAGACAGAGGTGGACACGTATAGCTGAGTTAGTTTGGACAGGAGGATGTTTGGGATCATGGTGTTGAAAGCCGAGCTAAAGTCCACAAACAGGATCCTCACATAAGACCCTGGTCTGTCTAGATGTTGCAGGATGTAGTGCAGTCCCATGTTGACTGTATCATCCACAGTTCTGTTTGCTCGGTAGGCAAACTGCAGGGGGTCCAGTAAGGGTCCAGTGATGTCCTTCAGATAAGCCAAAACCAATCTTTCAAATTATTTCATGGCCACAGAAGTTAGAGCCACAGGTCTATAGTCATTAAGTCCAGTAATTTTGGGTTTCTTTGGGACGGGGATGATGGTGGAGCGTTTGAAGCAGGAGGGGACTTCACACAGCTCCAGTGATCTGTTGAAGATCTGTGTGAAGATGGGGGGCCAGCTGGTCAGCACATGATTTCAGACAGGCTGGTGTCACACCGTCTGGGCCTGGTGCCTTTCTTCTCTTGTTCTTTAGAGATGGGGGTTGCAGGAGGTGTGAATGGTGTTTTTTCAAACCTGCAAGAGAACTCATTCAGATCGTCTGCCAGTTGTTGATTCTCCACAGTGCTGGGGGATAGTGTCTTGTAATTGGTGATGTCTTTCAGACCTTTCCACACTGAAGCAGGGTCACTGGATGATAATTGGTTCCTTAGATTTTCAGAATAATTCCTCTTTGCCACTCTGATCTCCTTTTCCAGTGTGTATTTGGCCTGTTTATACAAGAATCTGTCCCCATTCCGGCGAGCATCTTCTTTAGCCTGATGGAGCTGTCTGAGTTTTGCAGTGAACTATGGTTTGTCATTGTTGTAGGTTAAATTAGTCCTGGTTGGAATGCACATGTCTTCACAGAAACTGACATATGATGTTACAGTCTCTGTGAGCTCGTCCAGATCGGTGGTAGCTGCTTCAAAAACACTCCAATCAGTGAGGTCGAAGCAGGCTTATAAATCCTGCTCTGCTTCATTAGTCCATCTTTTTACAGTCCTTAATACAGGTTTTGATGATTTCAGTTTCTGCATGTAGGTCGGTATAAGATAAACCAAACAGTGATCAGAGAGCCCCAAAGCTGCCCGTGGGACGGAGTGATATGCATTCTTTATTGTGGTGTAACAGTGATCCAGTATATTACTGTCTCTGGTGGGACATGTAACATGCTGTCTGTATTTTGGCAGTTCATGGGAAAGATTTGCTTTATTAAAGTCTCAGATAATTATTAAAACAGAGTCTGGGTGTTGTTGCTCTGTCTCTGTGATCAGATCAGCGAGTTTCTATAAAGCCAGGCTCACGTGCGCTTGCAGAGGAATGTAAACACTCACGAGAATGAACGAGCAAAATTCCCGCTGCACTAAAATAAAGCACTGCAGTTTATCTTTGGATGCGATGAATGAAGCTGAAGTATTAGACGCTGTAGAATCTACATTTGTTATTGTATTTCTGATGTTATCTATTTTATCAGTGAAGAAATTCATAGAAAGTCATTACTATTAAACTGTGAGGTAATATTAGTGTGGGTGGCATCTGGTTATTTGTTAATCTAGCCACTGTGCTAAATAAAAACCTTGGATTGTTTCAGTTATTTTCTATGAGTTTGCGGATATGCTTGGCCCTGGCAGCTTTTAGAGCCTGTCTATAGCTGGACATACAGTTTTTCCATGCAATTCTAAAAACTTAAATGTTAGTTTTTCTAAATTTTTGCTCAAGATTACGAGTTTCTTTCTTGAGAGAATGGGTATTACTTTTGTAGCATTTGGACCAATCAGACACACAACTATTTGTTATATTTAACAAATAATATCTAACACCCCCTCACCTAAACAAAGGGCCAATTACGAGGGTCTATGGACCCTTCCCTCGAAATGCATCTAACACCTCCGAAGGCAGAACAGGCCTCTGGTTCCATGGCAACCAATGCTGATATCACTGGTTTTATTGCCCAAAGGAATGTGGGCAGAGAAACTCACTAATTTTCCTCATAAGAAAGACACATAATGCCCAGAGAAATGGACTGTTCTCTAATTAATTCATAGGAAAACCTTTCTTTGAATGAACAAGCATATCCTTCAGGTCATTGTGTATGTTGTTACTGTCCTTTTATATTGTCTTTTATATTGTATACTATTTTATGCAGGCTTATGATGGAACCACTCGTTCCTGTCATCTTACCTATATGTAATCTTACCATGTTTAGTATCTATGAATTCGTCTTCTGATGATCTAAACGAGAGTGTATATTATATGTTAGTACATATGCAATATATTAGTGTTCTAAGAAACTTTAATAATTTTGATTCAAGTTACATATGCAAATTACCATGCTTTCACGCAAAGGGTCATAAAACTCCCCAGTATTTTAAAACTCCCACTTGGAATTTCAGCCTTTCTCATTGGACAAGCTCATCCTGAGAGGCGCGAATCTTGTCAGGCCTTAAAGGCCTCACATCAGTGACCCGTCTGCGGTTCTGTTAGATTCTGAGAAGATGAGGATGTGAGCTAGAACCCCTCTAAGGACACCCTAAGTCTGCGCCAGGCCTCAGGCCTTGACTTTCCATTCACCAAGATCATCTGACTCAAACTGGTCCTTTTTCATCAACCAACTTCAGCAAAGATCAACTTGAGCCTTCAGATTGCATCAGGACTCTCTGTCAGACAGACAAGACGTGCAAGACGTGCAAGTATCAAACTTAGTCTTATTAATTGATACATTAATGTCATGCACTGAATGCATAATTTGCACACCTTTTTACAAAGGTGTGTTTGAACTAAGAAACTGATGTTTCCTTCAGGCTGTAGATCTGCTGAATATCCAATGGTCCCATAGCTTCATGTTTTATTTCTCTTCTCTTTACTACCTAAGCTTTAATCCTGTTCCTATACCAACTGTATGCATGTGTGTGTGTGTGTGTGTATGTGTATGTTAGACTAGTTTAAGTGTTTATGTAGTTAATAAAGTCTTACTTGTATCACACCTGAGGTTGGTCATTGTTTGCTCATAATCGCAATCCCTAATCATGCAGATTTTTGCTACATGCTCTGTGTAGTATTGTACAGTAAGAAAGTTATTTCCCTTAACCAGGAAATTAACGTTCTTAGAATTGACAGAAAGTTGACCCTGAGAGGTCAAGTAAATACTTACAACGGATCTAAATATGTATAATTAATTATATCTAGTTATGATTAATTATGCATATTCCCCCTTTGAGCTGATTCGCTACAAGATCAATCAGGCAATTTATTTGTAAATCTATCTTTAGTGGTTGGAACAATAGTACTTCCTGGATGATAACGCAGAGCCATATAGTTAATATCAGTAATACGCAGCATGCACGATACAAGGAAATGGTCAGTAACATCATCACTTTGAGGTACGATATCTATATTAGTAAGATTGATTCCATGCGATATAATTAAATCTAGCGTATGATTAAAACGATGAGTGGGCCCACTGACATTTTGCTTGACTCCAAAAGAGTTTATTAGGTCAGTAAACGCAAGTTCTAATGCATCATTTGTATTATCAACGTGAATGTTAAAATCTCCGACAATTAGAGCTTTATCAACAATAACCAATAGGTCTGAGAGGAAATCTGCGAATTCTTTTAGGAAATCTGTATACAGCCCTGGTGGTCTATACACTGTAGGCAGAGCAAGAGATACGATAGATTTATTTTGCATATCTGACAGTGTTACATTAAGCAGAAGTATTTCGAATGAGTTAAACCTGTATCCTGTTTTCTGAGTAACATTGAGAATATCACTATATATTGTTGCAACACCGCCGCCAAGACCAGTCTGACGGGGCTCATGCTTATAACAGTAGCTTGGCAGAGTAGACTCATTTAGACCAATATAATAATTTGGTTTTAGCCAGGTTTCAGTCAAGCAGAGTACATCAAATCTATTATCTGTGATCATTTCATTTACAATAACTACTTTGGGTGCGAGTGATCTAATATTTAGGAGCCCAAACTTTAAAAAAAAATGTTGTTCATTTATTTTGCAATTTTCTGGTTTAATCACAATCCCATGTTTTCTAGATCCTGCATTAAATTTATATTTTGACCTCACTATTCGGGGAACAGACACTGTCTTTATAGATTGGACAGTGCAAGTACTTCTATAATTTAAGCATGTAGAACAAAAGCCATCATAGCAGTTATTTGAGAATTGGCTTACTAGTCATTTGGAGTGTAGAGTCTTGGAGATGTTGTCCGACAGGAGTTCCGCTCCGCCTCTGCTGGGGTGCAGGCTATCAGCGCGAAAAAGCCTAGGACGCTCCCAGAAAAGATTCCAATTATTAACAAAGAGCAGTTTCTGTTCTTTACTCCATGACAACAACCATTCATTTAAAGCAAAAAGTCTACTGAACCTTTCGTGTCCTCGTCGATATGTGGGAAGCAGTCCTGACACGATGATCATCATCGCGGGCGATGTGCTGCATACTGTCTGGATCAGGCTCCTGAAGTCCCTCTTCAGTTTTTCCGTCTGCCGCAGCTTGGTGTCGTTAACCCCTGCGTTAACGACACCAAGCCGACAACTGAGCCGATGCTCTCGTCGCCCTTCAGGATCTGCGCAGAAACATTGAGAACACGAGCACCAGGGAAACAGTGAGTGTGCACATTACCTTCATCTAACGTAGCACGGACATGCTGGACGATGGAGTCTCCGATGATCACAGCATCGCGTTCTGTCTCACGGAGGGGAGCGAAGCGGTTCCGGGTGGAGATCTCGAAGACCGGAGGCAGCAGAGGGGGAGAGGTCGTCAGCCCGGGATGTTTCCAGTGCGGCTCTCCGCTCTCTCAGCTGGGCCTGCTTCTCCACGGCCTCCAGCTCGAGCTGCACTGAATGCAGCTTGAACGTGTCCTCACCTGCACTCAAAGGTAGACACACATCCACCATTAATGCAAGTAACAGTGAGTAAAACAATGGTAGTGTGTGAATAGAGTATTAGCAATGTAAGCGAGATTAGCAGCAACCACGCTGGCAATGCTAACGGGCTATAAGCTAACGGCGGACTCGGAAAATCAAAATAAAACTGGTGATAAGGCGCTCTGATTGTTTGTGTTGTAGAATACGATAGGGGATATATTCACACGTTATAGAAACGAAAATTATGGTGTAAAAAATAGATTTTAAGATAAAAAATAGACAATAAAGAATTAACTTGACAGAGCTCAAACTCAAAACACGCAGCAGCAACAAACAGGAAGTGACGAATGTGTGCATTGGTGTTCACTGATGGCAGTGGCTTCTTTCAGCAGGATAATATAGCCTACAAAAATGAATCAGGAATGGTTTGAGGAACATGAGAAAGAATTTAAGAATTGCAATGGCTTCAAGATTCCTCAGATTTCAATCTGTTTGAGCCCCTTGGGATGTCCTGGATCAACAAATCCCATCCATAGATGCCACACCCTGCAGCTTGCAGGATTTAAAGGATCTGTAGCTAATGTCTTGGTGCCAGATACCAAATTACATGTTCAGAGGTCTTGTAGAGTCCATGCATTGAAGCATTAAAGCTGTTTTGTCAGCATGAGAGGCAACTGCACGATATTAGGCAGGTGGTTTTATTGTTGTGGTTGATTATGTCATAAGACCTACTGATGTGCCATATGATCTGCTGAAGTTCTATATGATGCCAAAATAGGACCCTTTGTAGTTTTAATGATGTCATAAGAGAACCTTTTAAATTGGTATATGTTGTCATTATATGACTTTTTAAAGTCCCATATTGTTATATTAGGTAGTGTTCGAATTGTGTCAAAGCTCTTCGGGGGTCCCTCCAACCAACAAGTACCAGATATGGTGTGATGAAATATTTTAATATGACTAAATTTGCATTTAAAGCGATTGTGACGAGTGCGGGCAGGGCCGAGAGCCATGGGAACGGAGCGAGGCCGGTGGAGTAATTGATAATGAGTGACACCTGCACCACTCACCGGTATCGAGTCCCACGGAGGAGCTCCGGAAGGATAAAAGGAGGAGTGACGACAGTGAAAGACGAGAGAGGACCAGGCCTGGACTTTATTTTGTGTTTTGTGGTCGGGAGTCGTCCGCGAGGGGCTGCCGCTTTACTTTCGTTTTGTGTTTGTTTATTTTATTTAAGTTTTAAATGTTCGCCGGTTCCCGCCTCCTTCTTCCCGAACTACGAACTTTGTTACATTGGTGCTGAAACCCGGGAGGAAAGAGGGACACGCTGTCAGAGAGCCCTCGCTGCTGAGGGGGATTGCGGTGCTGAGGAGATCGGGCAGCAGGAACAAGCGGAGAGACCGCCGGTGGCTGCCTGAGGCGGTGGTGCTGGAACTATGGAAGACGAGGTGGGACGGAGAGCTCGCTGCCGCGCTCCTGGGTCGAGGAGGGGTGGCTGCCGTCCGAGAGGGAGCGGAGGAGTCGGCCCCGTTCGCCAGGAGGCCGGAGCCTACTGCCATCCGCCATGATTGGGGACTCGCTACCGGCTGCCCTGAATAGGAGGAGCCATCGCCGTCCGCCAGGAGGCGGAGGAGCGGTGGGCCGTCCACCAACGATGTCCAGTACCATCGCATGGCACCGCGTGTGAGAGCCTCTCAGCCAGCCAAGGACCAAGCGGCAGTGTGTCCGGGTACCGGACCGATAATTTTTTTTTCTTTTCCTCTCTCCCATTTCTCGTATCTGTCTCTCCTCATCCTTCCGTCTCCTTTTCTCTCGCCTCGTCTGTCTGTCCTTACTCCCAGGTTGTGTTTGTTTATTTTATTAAAATCTTCTTTAAATGGTCGCCGGTTCCCGCCTCCTTCTTCCCGACCTACGAACGTTGTTACAGTGATCACAATTTATTAAAAACATTGTAAGTTACTACTTAAGTCTTAAGTAGTAGACTTAATTTCCACAGTTATTCAAACAGCGAGTAAATTATGGAGAAAATGAGCAAAAGAACATTCACATTAACATTATCACTGACTTCACTCTAACCAGAGTTTAAGCACTCAAAACTCCTCTTATAATCAATGGAGCTGTCCATACACTGTATGATAAATGATTCTCTTACTTACATTGTATATACACCTGAATTAATTGCTTATGATAGAATTTGTGAGTTTCAGTCAGAAATTATTCAGCGAGCACGTGCACTGATCAAAACTCCAGGTTTTCAGTGATGACTAATCTGAATGCCTCTGACTGGCCATGTTACGAATACAAAGGAAGATTCAGTAGCAAATGTGAGATATAACAGTTTATTAGGAAGAGTCCAAACAAGACAAAAGGCAAGAGTCAAATAAAGCATGTGCAGGATTTAGTCACTCTTGGTAGTGCAGGAACACAAATGGGCAGCCGTGGATATCCCGGGAACATTCAATCCGTACGAGAAACTGGAACCGGAATCCAATGAGACGAAGAACAGGAACAAGTCAAAGGTTGCAGAGAAAAGAACATTGAGCATTTAGTTAAAAATGCTCTACAAAGATTGGGATCACCAGCATATGCTTCTGGTGTGGGTAGACTGTAAGACTGTAAAAATGCATTCACCCTGTATTATAATATAATTTATAATTTAGCATCAAGATATTTTTATCACGATTTTAGTTTTTAAATCTAGAAAGAACTATATACAGCAGCGTTTATCAGTAGTCCTTGATAAGAATAGAGGGTTACACTTTACTTGAAGGGGTGTGCATAAGACTGACATGACACCTTCATAATCATGACATGACACCTACATAATCATGACATGACACATGTCTTGAATATGAAGGTTTTTTATGCATGTTTATGACAACTGTAATTAAGTGTCATTCGCTCAGTTATGTAATTTTTAATGCAAAGATGACATTGTTTGAGATGTCTTTGCTATGGGCTATGGTTAGGGGTAGGGTTAGGTCAAATAATGTCATATTTGCATTAAAAATGACATAACTGAGCGAATGACACTTAATGACAGTTGTCATTAACATGCATTAAAAACTCCTTATATTCATGACATGTGTCATGTCATAATTATGAAGGTGTAATGTCAGTCTTATGCACACCCCTTCAAGTAAAGTGTTACCGAATAGAGTTATAAATAGAGTAGTCACAGGGCTTTATTGTGGAAGCCCTGTAATCACTCCATTATTTATTTTTTGTGCTTTCTTTGTTACACTAATTGATCCACAGTTTCCCTTCATTTGTTTCCTTTTAATGGAGTAAAAGATGAATCATTATGCCAAGTCTGCATTTTTGTCATCACACATTTACATGCACGTACTGTACGTGAGAGCATGAATAATAAATAATTCAGTGTAGCCAGATGCTCTGCCTGGCACTTTTTCCTAGCAGTGTTCCAACATGTCTCTGAAGTGCTCAGTGTGCTCTCAAATGCTCTCAGTGTGCTCTCCCTCAGATAAAAAAGTGCAGGTGCAGACAGTGAGAGACAAAGTGAGATTGTACACTGAGTGGAAGGATCTAAGAAAAGCTAGTGGCATCCATTAGGATGAGAGGGTGGCACAGACAAATGGATGAGGTGAATGAGGGAGGAGATGGAGGGAGGGTTGAAGAGAGGTCAGACAGTGAATTAGGAAGGAAGTGAAAGCTGGGCCAGAGGCATTTTTCATTCATTCAGTCCTCATAAGCTCTGGGGAGACTGTGATTAATCTACAACAACGTTTCCACTCCACTTTTATGATAATATTCCAAAATCAGCTTACAGAGGTAACAAACAGAATATAAAGCCACTGAAATGTATATAGTTATTGTTTTTAACTATAATTATTTTGTCTATGCATATGTGTTTTTGAAGTGTGGTTTCCTGTTTCACATGTAAGTAATTAAGTCAATCACATACTGTAGGTTTCTCTATAGAGTATAGAATCTATTATATATTTTTTCATAAGTTAGCTTTTGAGTCTTACACGAAAAACAAAGACTTTATATGTAAATTGATTATATTAATTTATAAAGTAAATAATACATGAATATAGTTTTAGTAATATATAGTAATATAGTAATAATGTGAATGTATTATTATATAAATAATAATGTGCTGTTTATAATATATATTCCATATAAATTTATAAAAAAGTATAAAAAGAGTAGTGTAGGACCTATTTAAAACTAAAATATGTATAGATCTAGAAGTCTAGATTGTGGAAAATGACTGCATTTTTCATTCTTTCCTTACTGTTTTTCTGGTTCAGTTGCCATGACGGCATTGAGTACAAATCAGGCTATTCTAGATGAAGTTAAGAGAAAGACAAGAGTGTCAGGCCTGTGTTGTGTTTTGTTCCCCATGTGCTCCCTGTGTCCCAGTGTTTAGCCCTTTTTGGTTAATTTCCTGTCCTGAATATTTCATTTAGTTCATTAGTTTCCACCTGTGTTTGTTGATAGGATTTCAGGTGCGTTTAATTTTCAGATTACTCCCTTGTTAGGTCTGGTATTTAAAGTTTATTACATTTTTTCAATTTTTTCCAGGCGCGTCCGCGCCGCATCGAGATAAAAACATTTAAACTTTTCAGAATGCTGCAAGCGCACCGCGGGTCATGTGACAAGAACCAACCAATCATCCTTTCTCGTAACAGCATTGAAAGCTCAGCCAAGATGAAGGAACAGCTGATCATAGCTGTACAGGGATAGACATTTTTAAATAAGTTTACTAGCAGAGCTACTGCAAGCGATTTTTAGTGCTGCAAATCAATTTATCCTTTGCCGAAACTTCCCTGTCTTCATGAAGAGCGCTGGCCACAAGTTTTTAGGCGCGACATGTGAACGGCCCCTAATGTTTCTTTGTCGAGTCTGAACGTCGTTACCTGTTTCTTCTGTGTGTTTTCCTGGTTCAATGTTAAAGAATAAAAGTATGCATCATCGTAAATTCCCCTCTATCTCCTCCCCCGAGTGAGCGTGACAGAAGACTCAACCCCAAAACGATGACTGCAGCTGAGGACGCGCTGTGGAGTTTGCGGCAGGGCGGTCTGAGGTTGGAGCGATATGTGGAGGGTTTCTACGAGCTCTCTAACCGGGTGAGTTGGCACGACGCTGCTCTAGGTGCGTGCGTGCTTCCTGCTGGGGTTGGATGACGAGATAATCCGCTGCAATCTTCTGATGGGTAATTTTCCTTTGATCGAGCTGATTAATCGCGTGCTGTTCTTAAATGGATCAGATTTGGAAGTTGAAGAAGTAAAGAAACTTCCCAAGCCTCGTCATCCAACTCCCGCAGGAATGCGCCGTGTCTCCCCAGCTCAGCCCACGCCAAGAACATCCACATACCTTTCCAACGGCTCCTACTGCCTGCCTAACCCCAAATTGCCCTCGGTCCTCAGCCCAGGAGCGCCAGCCGCTCGGAAGTCAAGACAGCCAGCCTCTCAACAGATAAGCTCACCACCATTGACGCAAACCCGCCAGTCACCGCAACAACAAGCCCGCCGGCTGCCCAGTTCCCCCGTAACTTAAGGAGGAGGATGAAGAGAAAAGGAATGTTCTCTGCCTTAATCCTAGCCCCAGAGCATGTTCCAGTGTCGGCTCCAGCCACAGAGCTCGCTCCAGTGTCGGCTTCAGCCCCAGAGCTAGCTCCAGAGTCGGCTCCAGCCCCAGAGCGCATTGCAGTGCCAGCACCTCGAAAGCGCCTTGCTGTGCCTGCTCCTCCAGTGCCAGCTCCTCATAAGCATTTCCTTGTTCCCCAGTTGAGCCATGGGGCCTGGATCTGGGACCGCCTTGGAGCATCCCGTCCCGTCCAAGCCTGTCCTTAGGGAACGCAAAGGTGCCCACCGTCCCACCCCTTTGATGCTGTTTGGCGCAAGGACACGCCTTCCGGAGGGGGGCGTCATGTCAGGCCTGTGTTGTGTTTTGTTCCCCATGTGCTCCCTGTGTCCCAGTGTTTAGCCCTGTTTTGGTAAATTTTTTATTAGATTATTTCATTAGTTTCCACCTGTGTTTGTTGATTGGATTTCAGGTGCGTTTAATTTACTCCCTTGTTAGGTCTGGTATTTAAAGTGTAGTCTGTCTAATGTTTCTTTGTCGAGTCTGAACGTCGTTACCTGTTTCTACTGTGTGTTTTCCTGGTTCAATGTTAAAGAATAAAAGTATGCATCATCGTAAATTCCCCTCCGTCTCCTCGTTCCTCGCTCCTCCCCCGAGTGAGCGTGACAAAGAGTGTTATATGTTACATACATGCATAGGGCAAACAGTTACAGTTTAACTAAAGTTTGCTAAAAACAAAAACAGCCAAAATGTCGTTACCTTAATGCCGAGTTCACACTGCACAATTTTCAAACTCATCGGATCGCCGTTGTTTTCACACTGCGTGACTATCTGGGATAGCATTCAGTTGCTGCTGTGTTCACATTGCACGATGGATCCGCGACAGGGGGTTTCACACTGCATGACTTCACAATAGGAAGAATCGCCGACAGCTCTGTCTGGTCCGCAAACTACGTTTCAAAACAAAACACACGCGAGAAGTGATAAGGAAATAACGCGAGAACCCGCGTGCGTCAGACCGAAGTTCTCAAGCGAGACTGTAATTGTCTGTGAGCTGATTTCCGGCTACAAGGAGAAAAAGAAAAACTGATTATGCAGGAGGGAGATGCAGGGAACAGGGATTGGGTGTTCTGCAAAGAGAGTTGGAGGTAAATAATTTTGCAGTAACTGTTATGCTGATGTTGTGGCTGGTCAAGCAAATGTTTGTGCTTGTTTCTGTATGATATAATTTGATTGTCACTCGTGGGAACGAGCACCGATTTGCCTCCGATGTCGGGCATTTGTTGGCGATTTCGCAAAACTTGACGGCGAGTGAAAAATCGGGCTAATATCGTGCAGTGTGAACTCGGCATAACAGAGTAACAGTAATATTTAATTGACTTTTTAAAAATGTAATATTGATGAAAGAATACATAGTATATTTATGTTTTTAAATCGCAAATGTATCTGTTGTTATATTAATTCTATGTTTGATTATTTCTTAGGGACGCAAAAGGCACCGATTTTATGGAATGGCCCATGGGAACGTACTGTTAACCAACAGTTAAACAACAAGTATGTCCATCTTTATCTGCATACATACAGTAAACTGTTGGGATAGGTTTGAGCATCGGACATAGGACAAGTGGTCATGTCTTCATCTGTCTCATCTGTCCTCGACAGTCAGTGCTAACCTGGAAAGTCTTGTGCCAGAGCTCTATGTCACTGCTTTTCTTAAATGCCAGTTTATTACACACCTGTTGTGTATCTAAATTGACTATGTGGCATGTGAGAGTAACCGGGATACAGAACTTTAATTTGGAAATATGACAAGATGATGAAAGCAGCTGCAAGTTGAGATTTTAAAAGACAGGCTACACAAATCACACGTGAACAAACATGGGAAATTAGCTTTGGTGCTCGAGGTCTTGTTATACATGTCTCTGTAGCCAAGGGCAACCTCTCCATTACCTCAATGCTTTGCAGTATTTATGAATTGTCAGTGGTGACAGAACATTGGGATATTGTGAACTTGTTAATGAGACATTTTTTTTCTTCTTAAGCGCCAGGCATACCTGCTTTGAAAAGCTCATTATGATCATAATGCCATCATTTGCCATGGATGTCAAAGATGAGGGAGGTTTTCAGAGGCAAAGAAATGCACACTCAGAACTTGACTTGTTGTATGAGTAATGGTTTGTTTAGCATTTGTTTTGGTCGTTGGTTTGCTCAATTGCTTCCATGCCACTTCATGCTTGATTAGTCATGCTTTAAGCTCCTGCTGTTACTGCTGTTTTGTGTATGTGTGTGTGTGGGTCAGATTTCCACCCCCTCACCCTCAAGCATGATACAGAGAGAAAATGAACCTTTTGAGAAACAGTGAGGCTGTAGATGAGGAAAAATCCATCTGTTCTATCATCAAACACTTCATACAGACAGGACCAAAATAATTTGATCCAATTTACTGAATCACCTCAAAGCACCAGTTCTTTTCTTTCTGATTGCTCAGTTTGTAGACTTGTGGGAGAAAGGAGGATTATGCATTTATTTATTTATTATATAATTTTTTTTTGTTCCAAATGAAGATAAGAATTAGTAAAGTTCATAAATTCACAAATTACTGTATAGCTACACAGTGTACAGTATTTTTTATATTAAATTCCCTTTTTCTATCTCATTTTAATGTGAGTCATAGGTAAGCCATTTGTAATTTTATTTAGTAACACTTTATAAGTATACAATAATAAAGTACTTACAAACACATTTTAAAAATGCTAACAGTATTGACATTGCATGATACCCCCCCCCCCCCCCCCCCCCCCCCCCCCCCCAAACTAACAAAAAACACAAACTACAAACA
>NW_015505690.1:349045-362732 GCF_001515645.1 Sinocyclocheilus grahami
CAAGTCTCATAAATCATCAAAAATAGAGCATTATAGAAGTGAGAGAGAAACATGCTTGTGTTTTAAGTATTGGAATCCAGGTTGAGAGATGATGTAATCTCCTAGAAGTGATGTCACTTGAATGTACATTATTTTACAAGGGTTTTACATGAGGGTAACAGGGTTGACATGAAATCAGGGGACACCAGTACATTTACATTTTTTATTAAATTAAAAAACCGGTGGGATAATGTGTATGCTGAATTAACATATTTCTGCAGTCTTAAAAATTGTTATATATATCTTAGCCCAGCTATTTTAAACTGTTTGATCACATTCTAGGGTTACTATTATGCATAAAAAACCCTTATACAACATTGATAGGAATACTGAGATCAAATACAAAAAAATACAACCATCAACGTATTTCAAAATGTTTACTTTTTTGTAACATATATCATCACATTTTTATATTAGTGCTACCAGTATTACATTAATATTCTTTGTACTTATTTGTTACATTTGAAATTTTGATTTAGTGCAATATTTTGTACTGCCATTAGGGACTGTCAGTGAATGGCTGTTGCATGCATAAAATGCAACCGTTTTATTCTGACCGTGTATGATTTCTATTAACATTACAGAATAGAACATGATCAATATTATCTTTCAACATTCAATTTAAATAATTGTAATCGCACAAACTATGTAGGCTACAATTTCAATTTGTTTATTGTGAAATAACTCAAACATTTATGTTTTTATTTCTGTTCTCTGATAAGCATTGTTCAGGGCTGCCATTCCCAAAAGCTTTAATGCTTTCTTATGATACTTTTGGGAAACGCAGCCCTGTTTGAATGCACTGTCAGCAGTGAGTGAACGCTCTCTGTGATTGATTGGTTCGGTCTTGCAACATTTGCGTGTGTTCAGATGAGCAGGAAAATAGTTCTATCCTAACAATCACTCTCTAACAAAAGTTATTCGTCCAATTCAATGCATATTGTACGCATTATTATTATTATTATTTTGTTAAATAAACAAAACCACTGGTAAATAAAGCGCACCTTAGTATCGATATTTTTTGTTTGAGTATAGATACTTTCGATACTCGCGTCAGTATCGATATATCGATACTTCGGATCGATACGCATGAGAGAGGAGGGGTGCTGAAATAGCCAGGGCTGGCGGCGTGTGATGAGGCACACCTGAACCGAATGGAGCCTCATCACCGCAAATGTTTAAATTCCGAGCGAGCGCGCCATTCCTCTGCAGACCGGTCTCTTCCCCGTGCATGCACGATGGTGTCCTCGTGGGGTCCAGGAAGGGAGCGTTGAGGGATCTCCGTGCCGCCGAAGATGCAAGCTACCAGACGAGAACCGCACCCGTTACACGGCCGTCGGGCCAGCATGCTGGGCCATCTAGTCCCTTCAAGCGCCGTGGGCAGAGAGAAGGATGAAGCCGCTGAACGAAGCCGCCGCCCCTCGCGCCCCGGACCGAGAGGGGTGCGCGTGCGGCCGCCGGACTCCGCCCCTTACCTGGACCCTTCCTTCTCGAACACTGCCCCACCTTCACGAACCCCACAGCACGACAAGGACACCAGATTCCCCTGTTTATTTTGAACGCCATTTTCCCTTTGGACACCTTATTCCCTGTTTTTATGTTATTTTTCTGTTAATAAACGCCACACCCACTGTGTCTGTCGTTTGCTCCTCCTGCCACAATATGTATGTGTGTGTGTGTGCAAACATAAAGGTTGATTTAAAGCACTTAAAGGGATAGTTCACCCAAAAATTTAAATGTTATGTTTATCTGCTTACCCCCAGGGCATCCAAGATATAGGTGTTTCTTCAGTAGAACACACTTGATGATTTTTAAGTCCAACCGTTGGAGTCCATCAGTCTTATAATGTATGGTAATGGTAACAAAGTCTATGAGTGTAAAAAAAAAAAAACACGCACAGACAAATCCAAATTAAACCCTGCGGCTCGCGACGACACATTGATGTCCTAACACACGAAACGATCGGTTTGTGCCAGAAACTGAACAGTATTTATATCATTTTTACCTCTAATACACCGCTATGTCCAACTGCTTTGAGCACGAGCACGACTTCCGGTGCGTGTGGTGTGTGTACGCGTTCTGGCATAGTTTACGTTAATAGGTGTGTTGTCGCGGGAGGAGCAAACAACAGACACCGTTTATTAACAGAAAATAAACAAAGTGTCCAGAAAAAAGGGAATCAAGTGTCCAAAATAAACAGGGGATCTGGTGTCCTCATCGTGCTGCAGGGTTCGTGCAGGGAAGGGCAGTGGTCAGGAAGGAAGGAAGGGTCCAGGTAAGGGGCGGAGTCCGGCGGCCGCACGCGCTCCCCTCTCCGGGGCGCGAGGGGCGGCGGCTTCTATCAGCGGCTTCGTCCTTCTCTCTGCCCACTGTGCTTGAAGGGACTAGACGGCCCGGCATCCTTGCCCGATGGCCGTATAACTGGTGCGGTTCTCGTCCGGACTGCGGGTTCGGCAGCTCACGACTCTGGCAGCACGGGAGTCCCTCTACGCACCCCTCCTGGACCCACGAGGACACCAGTGTGCATGTACAGGGAAGAGACCGGTCTCCCGAAGAGAGGCGCGCTCGGCATTTAAACAGCGGCGGCGATGAGGCTCCATTCGGTTCAGGTGTGCCCCGTCACACGCCACCAGCCCTGACTATTTCAGCGCCCCTCCTCTCTCACGCACCCACTCATGTTGGGAGCCTGGCGAAGGGCGGCAATTAAGGGACAGGGTGATGCTGATAATTAGGGGGAGGCAGCCGACTCGTCACAGTGTGTTGATATCCAGCCGAAGAGCAATCAACCATAACTTCAGGCGAGCAGGCTCAGAAGTCGGTTTGAACAATCCGGATAAGCGCAAGTAAGTACCATTTCGATTAGCCGTCATACCTACAATGACGGTGCACTGTGTAAACAATGAGTGACATATACGTGCGAGAGATCACTTCCGGAGCTTGCGTAAACTACGCCAGAGTGCGTACACGCCTCACGCACTGGAAGTCATGCGCATGCTCAAAGCAGTTGGACATAGTGGTGTATTAGAGGTAAAAATGATATAAATACTGTTCGGTTTCTGGCACAAACCGATTGTTTCGTGTGTTAGGACATCAATGTGTCATGAGCCGCAGGGTTTAATTTGGATTTGTCTGTGCATGTTTTTTTTACACTCATAGACTTTGTTACCATTGCCATGCATTATAAGACTGATGGACTCCAACGGTTGAACTTAAAAATCATCAAATGTGTTCTACTGAAGAAACAAAGTCACCTACATCTTGGATGCCCTGGGGGTAAGCAGATAAACATCACATTTTAATTTTTGGGTGAACTATCACTTTAATTAATGACATGTTGATAACGCGTGTGACAATGAATGAAGAACTCACTATTTGTACAGAGTCTATTATTGTATTACCTATGAATCAACTATAAACTAATAGTTTGCAAATTATTTGTAAGTACTTTATTAGTGTATACTTATTATGAAGTGTTACCTTTTTTTAAGTGTCAACACTGAACGTCTGTGGTGCTTTCAGAACATCCGTGTGTTGGGGGTGGAGGTATCTGGTTGACCTTCCAGTTGCATACAAGAGGAGTGTTTGCATTTTTTGCATTTAATTTGGCACATACACACACAAACTGCATGCATTTGCTTTAAATATAATGTGAGCTCATATTCTAATTAAGAATATGATTAAAGTTTTGCATAATGGGTCATTTCAACATCACAATTCATCTCTCTTTCTGTAACTTTTTACTCAATGTACTTTTTCCATAATGTCTCTGTATCATCTTTACATGAATAGTTCACTCAAAAGAAGAAAAAAAAAGTTCTTATCATTGACATCCCGTGGTAACTAGGAATTACACAAGTTTCAGTCTAGATCCAGCCCTTACAAAAACCTGAGATGACCGAACACCTGAGAAGAGATGATACAAACACCTCAGAGGACCTCAGATGATGCCAACCCTGAAACAACATAAACTACCAAATTTTGATTGCAACATAATCATTGCTGTTAATAGTGTTCATTGTCTGTTTGATTGTCACTAACTGAATTTTACCATACATTTCTGCCATATGTACATCAATTTGACATAGTCACCACTGACAAGCTACTACTAAATATATTGTAGAAACTTAATTTCTGTAAAGCTGCTTTGCAATGATTTGTATCGTGAAAAGCGCTATAAAAATAAACTTGAATTGAATCATATTAATGACCTTAATATCACCTTAAAGGGATAGTTCACCCAAAAATGAAAATTCTGTCATCATTTACTCAACCTCACGTCGTTCCAAACCTGTATGAGTTGCTTTCTTATGTTGAACATAAAATAAGATATTTTGAAGATTGCTGGTAATCAAACAGTTGGTGGTTGCCATTGACTTCCATAGTAGGAAAAAAAATACTATGGAAGTCAATGGCAACCACCAGCTGTTTGATTAAAAGAACCAAAGACTTAAACTACTTCAGTCTGTGTGCATTGAATTTATTTAATACACGAGTTTCACAATTTGAGTTGAAATAAATGAACTTTTCCATGACATTCTAATTTATTGAGATGCACCTGTAGTCTTCAGTATATAATTTATATAGACTCGGTAGTGCATCATCTTTTACTTGATCAGTTTCTCTGAATAGCCTGTGTCGAACTATCTTGTTTGAAAACAAATCTATGCTAAAGCGGACAACATACAGTGTTTGACTGATGAGATCTGTAGCGCTTTCCTAGTTTTACCTCTACACTGGATGCGAGTGGCACAGCTATGCTTTCATAATGTGACATTTCAAAACAAGTAATTTTTCAGCTTGGTTTCAATAAAAGCTGTTTTTGAACTAACAACAAAGTTTTGAGTTCTGAAATCTACAGGATGTTTGTATTTTGACATTGATCTGTTATATTTCAAAAGATCAACGAAAAAGGTATTTCTCAGTTCATAACCCCATTCAATTTATCTTCATTTGTTTTTTGGAAGATCAAAGTATTTAAATAAATCATGCAGCATGATTTACAAAGGCTTGCGGTAGTTAGTAATTGCGCCATTGTTTGTCTCTCTCACATCATGTTTGTCATGATGTGAGAGTGAGGAAATGACGACAGAATTTTCATTGTGGGGAAGAACTAGCCCTTTAAGAATTTTTGGTAACGCTTTAGATTACAACCCGCAATGTACTGCGTAAGTAAACAGAATTTACAGCGTAACTTTTTTGTAATTACAGTGTACCTATTCAGTACCTCCGTGTAGGTATAAGGTAACAATATGCGAAGTTTGGAGAATAAAGGAGTAATAATCTGTAAAATTACAAATTATTTCTACTGTAAGTATTTTGAAACTAAGGGGTACCTATTCTAATATTACAGGGTATGTATGACCTCTTATATTTGCAAGCGATTTAGCAAAAACATACACTGTGTACTTTTTTATAGCCTACACATATAAAACACGCTGGTAATTGTTTCAAACCAAACGCTCGGTTGAGACTGTGGGTTAGGAAGCTGGCTTGATTTGACCCAATTTGGGCTGATATCAGTAATAACCCGATGTTGCTGGGTTATGAATGTGGAGGACGTGAATGAGAGCATGCAGCAAGTCACGTGAGTTCAAACGTGAACGGCTGACGAAATTCATGACTGCGGTGCTTAAAACGGGAACATGTGTGGAAAATAAGAGAAAACGAATCGAAGCGCAGACGAGGAAATCCGTGTATCATTGGCTCATTCATTTTTTGATTTAATATTGAAAGTAGAAAAATTAGAAAACTGATCCTTTTTCGGTTTTTTGTTTTTTTCCAAAAAACGAAAAATGAGAATTCAGCTTAAATTTTCGTTTTTCGTTCTTGGGTGGAAAAATGAATAAACAGTTTGAATATTTGATTTCTACATGTGGGCGGGAATTAAACGCCCCTTTCTGCTAATTGGTCAGCCGAAGATCAAACTGTGCCATCATTAGTTCTTCTCCAGTATCACACGGCAGAATAATAGTCCTCTGCTGCTGCAGTTGTACAGATTAATAACCCATTTTATCAATTTCATATTTTTCTCATCAAACAGACTAATGAATAGCTTGTCTAATGACAGAGTATTAAGTTCCCTCGATGGGGGAAAAATCCAAGTGAACATCAATCAGTACTCAATATGAATTTAAACTGCTTTAAATATGACTGCTGCTTATTTCCTGTGCACTTCAATACTGGTCTGCGCTTGATTGTAGTCACGTCTGTCTGCTTATTGAGTTTATTTAACCCATCGCAATTTCGCAACATCGCATTTGAAACAAATTAATTAATTTCTTAATTAAACAAACAGACTTACTGGGTGAGCAGGGTAGGCTATGACAGCTGTCATATCATACCCTGCCATGCCCAGCTGATGCAAAGAATAGAATTTATATATACACAGAAGAAAGCCCTGTCTAGACTCTGCCCCGGTACGAGTTGTGTCGAGCTATTCATTAGCCTGTTTGTTTGATGAAAAAAGATGAAATGTAGTTGCAATAAATGTGTTAAGAATCCATACAACTGCAGCAGCAGAGGACTATTATTCTGCTGCGTGATACTGCGGAAGAACTGATGACGGCACGGTTTGATCTTCGGTTGACCAATCAGCAGAAAGGAGCGTTTAATTCCCGCCCACATGTAGAAATCAATATTCAATCTGTTTATTAATTTTTCCACCCATGAACGAAAAACGTTGGAAAAAAAACGAAAAAACGAAAAAAGAGCTGTTTTCAAATTTTTCTACTTTCAATATTAAATCAAAAAACAAATGATCGAATGATACACGGATTGAGGGACACATCTGAAACTGTCTGGAGTGTGTTCCTTTAAAACTGCAGCAGTGAATGTGGTGAGCCCGAACTGGAAACAGCTGGAATGGCGCATGAGACGAGTCTATCCGTGTTTGCGGAGCTCATGACAGGAATATGTGTAGAAAAAACAAGAAAACTAATCGACACGAAGAGGAGAGAGATTTTTGAAACTGACTGGAATGTGTTCTTTTAAAACTGGAGGGTTTTGTCTGAGTATGTTCTCATAACATTGAGCAGCGACTGATATGTTAGTCAAAATGAAATATGTTAGTCAAAATGGTGCTTGAGGACGTGGATCAAAACGGTAAATCAAAGACAGTAAAATCCTGTCAGTTCGCTATAATACACAGTTTAATCTTGACTTTCAGTGTTTATTACTGAGTTTATTGGCGTGATGGTTTGGCCATAATAGTTTAATTAGTCATTACTAGTTAATCAATTAGTCATTAAGTCAGTAGGTGAAAAACATGAACAAATTGAACAAAATCTATCCTTAAACAAGCTTTTCAAAAGAATTTGGTTTAACTGTATAATTTGTATAAGTATGGAGTTGCTTTGCTTTTTTCTGAACTGGTGTAATACATTTTAATCTTTTATTAGACTTAGGGCTGTCGCGATAACCGCAATATCGCAGTACTATTGCTATTGACGAGCAAACCGCAGAGGAATGCAAGAACCGCAGCAACCGCGATTTTTCCGTGTTTTATTTTTTCGTAAGGATATGCCCTTCTCGTTTTACACTTCATGCATGTGGACTGAATATTAAACAAGTTAGTAATGATAACATAATGTGTACCATGCTGATTTGTACAGAGGCTCCGTAGATTTGCACTTAGCAGGCCTAAACAGACAGTGAATGAGAGAGAGATCGACTGAGCGCGTGCAATTACTTGCGTCTGTCCTCCAGGCCGAGTCATATTTGTGAAAATAGGTTGTCATGTCCAAGGAAAGCGAAATCTCTGTCTTAGCATCGATGCATAGCTGGTCAGCTGAGCCTTCTAAAGTGGCGCTCAAAGTTAAAATGATTTCAACAGCATGTTTCATTACGTCTCTTTGAGTTAATGACTCAGCGTTTTTGAACGTTTAGTCCACCACCTTGTGGCGCAACACTGTAACTGCACTGACTGACAGCCCGTCTAGAACGCGCACGCAGGTGGAAATATCAATAGAAAGTCTCTTGTCCAGTCAGATCAGATTAGATAGAAAATCAGATTACAACTAGGCTAACTGCTATACATATAGGCTAACGATAGCCTAACGATCTTATTGTCAGGTTTATGTTCTGTTATGTGGACCGTTACCTTGATGGTATATCATGCAAAGTTATTTGGTGATAGTGGTGTTGAGAAGTTGCGGGTGTGAAGTAAGTTTTCATAAGGTAAGTAGACTTGTGAATTATAAATCATAGCAGAAACTCATTAACTCATTTCACTAGATGTCCAGTAATCTCAATCATGTCCGTCCTTTTATAATAGAATGTGTACCCCATGGTTAAAAAATACCTATACGCCTATAATACAATACCAATATAAAATTATAAAAAGTATATATCACATTGTTCCCTTATACCTACACGTATGTTCTTAATAGGTACACTATAATTACAGAAACGTACACCGTAAATTCAGTATACTTACATAGTTCTTTGCGGGTTGTAATCTAAAGCGTTACCGAATTTTTTTGCTCAGTCTTTCTCATCCTCCCTCCCTTTTTCAAATAAATGCACACCTTTTACATAGATTGGCAATGCAGAATCAAACAAGACAATCTAAGCTCTAGTGTATTGGTACATGAAACTCTGAAACTGCTGTGGTAAGCAATCAGATGCAGTACACTTATATGCAGCATACCAGTGTGTTAATGCATAACACCCGCCATCAAATACATTCAATGCATATCACTACCCTCTGAGTCTCTTCAGATTTGCGCACCACTGACTCTTTTGCCAGATGGTTGCTTGAAGCCTTGTAAACAATGAAGTTGAATAAAACCAGGCGCTTAGTCATGTTGTCTGAGAATCTCAGCAATCTGACAGGTAATCCTTAATACATTCATGCCACTGGCAAACAGCACCACTTCAGACCACCATCCCTGCTGCCTAGCAGAGCAACTATGCAGGAAATCAGTTCCTGTTGTCCGTAGCCAGTGGTTGGGGTGGAAAGCAGACACACTGTGTGACATGTTAGTCAGCTGATATCTCATGTGAAATATGACGAGTAACCACATGCATCTAACGCTGGCTTGAAGTACATCTATTCAAAACACTGTTCAAAGTTTGAGGTCAATAAGATTTTTAATTAATTTTTTATTTTATTATTATCATTATTATTTTTTCATTTAAAGAAGCGTCTTGTGCCCATTAGGGCTACATTTGTTTGATCAAAAATACAATAAAAATACAATAATATTGTGAAATCTACTATTTTTTATTTTAATATATTTTAAAATGTAATTTATTACTGTGATGTCACTTACGATATTTAAAAAAAGACACTCTCCATGAATTAGGTATATAATAGGACCTTCAAATAGTAAAATTATGTGTTTAATTTTAAATTTTCAGCTGTAGGTGTCAGACTCTGTTCCTTGTTTTGTGTGTGTTTTGCTCCCCATGTGCCTTTCATGCACTTATTTGGTCCTTCCTGTTCCCATTATAGGGCCTTTCGCACCACAGGAACCTTTTCATAGTACCAGAACTAATTGTGGAACTACCCACTTTTTGGCGTTTTCGCACCGCCGGAACTGGGAGCGATTTTAGTACCGGACTGCCTTTTTCGAGAACCAAATGAGCTCCTACTCTGGAGCAGGGTCTAACCAGCACAACTGGTACTACCCGTGACGTAAGTAGACATTGATTGGCCAATCGTGTATGAAAACGCCCTCACCCGCCATGATTTAAAACACAGTGTAAACATACTGTAAACATTGTGTCAACTTACTTCGCAAGTATGGAGAACAGCGATAGATGGACGGACGCTGAAGTGCAGGCACTTGTAGCAAATATAGCACTGCCAGTTGTCGTTGGAGATTCTTAGTCCTCCTTTCCGTTCTTTCAATCGCTTTACGTATATGTCGACATTCCATGTCCATTATTGTGAAACCCGCGAGACACAACAAAAACACAGCTCCGATCACAGCGTCCTCCATCCTCCTGTTGTTAATGTTGTTTTTCTTTGTTCCCATTGTTGAACGCCGCGCACAAATGACGTCGCTGTCGACCGGTTCCTAGTACACACTGTCGGTGTGAATGCAACCCTTTAAATGGTACTGGGAAATAGTTCGTGCAAAATCGTCCCAGTACTTTAGTACTGTCCATTTAGTTCTGGAACTAAAGCGGTGCGAAATGCCCTTATGTTCCCCAATTAGTTCTTAATTTGTTCCCAGCTGTGTTTAGTTAATTATCCTCATTCCCCTGTGTTTATAAGCCCCAGTCTGTTCAGTTTGTTTTGGTCGGGTCTACTTGTTGAGTAAACATAGAGCCCCATGTCCTACGTGTGGTTTTCCCTGTGGTGAATGTCTGTTTATGTCTACCTCTCCTGCTACGTATGTTTTCCTGGTTCCCTTGTGTTGGATGTAATTAAAACTTCCTTGTTGATGTACTCCTGGTCTCCTCGTTCCTCGTTCCGTGCTCCAACACAGTAGCACCGTGACAGTAGGTAGTCCAACAAAATATTTTATAAGCCGTTTTATTTTGAATTCATTTTATTTGAGGTTGGCAGTGTTTGTGTTTACTAGCTAGCTAGTTTTCATGCTAAGTTCAATATTGTGTTAGATAGTGGTTTTAGTGTTTTTTTTCTCTCACAGCATTAACACAAAGTATACCGTAGTCATGGAAAGTGCAGAAACTGCAAAATAAGTGTAAAAAAAGAAACCACTGAGTGCTTAACATTTTCATTTAGTATCATGTTAGCTTTAATTGTGTAAAAGATTACGTTTAATTAAAAATAGTGCTTAAAAAGAGTTGGCTGTAAACTGGAACTAAAGTGGAAAATATGTAACCACAAATGAAGCCTTGTCTTTAAAGGAAGGCTTGTTGGATACAGTATGTGGTTGAAGAAAGAGAGATCCTCCAGCAGAAGATAAGAAATGAAATGAGGGAGTGGTGATAGCCACAAGGACATGATGAAAGCCAAATAGCAGGAACAAGTGACTGTTAAGAGCGGGAGTAAGTTAAAGTGAAATGGTAGTGGCTCAGGAGATTGCAGGTCTTGTTCTCCCACTCCACTGATTTGTCCAGAGATCAGTTTAAGTGATTTTTAAGTGGTTTGGGGGTGGAAATGTTTGATATGTTTCCATGGCTACACATGTATGAGAATAAAACCCAGAGGAGATCAAAGCAGGTCTCAAAACCAACTTGACCACATTTGGGCTGTTCGATAGTACATCATGTGGTGTGTGTGTGTGTGCGTTAACATCTGCACCAGAGCCCATCTGTCTAAAGTGCTGTGGAGACACTGACCGCTTCCTGACCCATTTTCACTTTTTTTTTTTTAATGCTGGGGTTGAAATGTAATACTTCAACTCAGAGATGTTCACAAGTCTTTAACTTGGAGTCCGAGTCAAGTCTGAAGTCTTTATCGCTGGAGTCTGAGTCAAGTCTCGAGTCTTTGGTCACGAGTCCGAGTCGAATCTCAATTAATTTAATGGCTCGCTAAAAAATCCCATTCAGAATCCTCATGTATTAAAATCTTCCAATATACGAAGCTATTTTATAGGCTATAGACAAAATATATATTCTTTGATCTGCTTTGTAAAAGAGGTGTTAAGATGTAAGGTTATTGTACATCCAGCCTGTTATTTATAGGCTATGTTTTCATCCATTAACATGTTCAAAACTGTTTTTCTGTAGTGAAATTCTATAATAGAATTTCTATAATAGAAATGTCTATAATAGAAATTCTATAATACGAGCCCGGCCCGGCCACCTCGGTCACTGTGCCCCGTGCCGTCTCCGTAGTGGGCGCCCTGATTTTAGTCGGTGAGGCAAGGTACTGCCCTGGGAAGGTTTCCCAGGCTTTTAAATACACAGATTAATAGCGAAATGTTTTCATTTCGGTTCGTTCTTTGCAAAAAAAATAAAAAAAATTTCGTTCAGGTTATGCAGAGCGAAATAAGAACGGTGCTGCATTTAGAAATAATTCTTATTAACTTTGCTATTATTCTTGAATTTTAAAACTGGTAGCACTTTGCAGTTTCGAATTATGCTTTTACTGTATGACCAAAAATTACGGAGTAGTCTATTTTATGTTTCAGCTGTTTGATCGCGCCAGCGCCTCACGCGCACACTAAGCTACTGCACTCATTGGAAACAGCGCATCCGTTCACCGTGCTGTTCGGCGTGAGACCCGCTCCACTGTGGCATATTTTTGCTCATTATAATATTTTTCCGTCGATACTGGAACGCGCGTGAACCACAAAGCCTATTTGACCTAATAAGGCTAATAGCTTCAGCTACATCACGAATATGGACACATTTGGATTTGTGCCTGAGAGAAGTAAGCCCAACTTTACCTTACGTTTCTTTATAAATTAATTTGTTTTAGCATGTTTATTGCTAAGCATATATTATTATATACTGCAATTACATTTATCCATTAGAATTATATATTTTTTTAATTCGTATTCTGTTCTGATACGGTTAAATTTAAAGGATTTGTTGTAAAGTGAGGGGAACTAAATTATCCTATAGTGTTTATAATGTTGGTACATTACAACATTATTAGGCCTGCCGTTATTATTTCTGAAAATGCGACTTATACGAGACGTAACTTTTTTTATTTTCCTAAAAAAAAAAAAAAAAAAAAAAAATGTTATTGTGTTTTTAAAAGCATGCAGCAAACGAACATATGCGATTAATCTGTTAAAATTTGTTACTGTGGGTTAACAAATTTACATTAGTAGGCTATTCTTATGCTTGGCTTCACAGATAGCAACAGAGTCTGGGCCAAATCTGGTTTACATTCACTTCTGGCTTTTTTGTCTTAATTGCAAATGTTTTTTGTTGTTTTTTTATGTACCATGGATAATTAAAACAAAAATCATGCGTGAGTATTTATAACATCAATTACTAGACCTACATTCTTTTTTTCAGAAATGGAAGTAACTCAAAATGTTGTGTGTTTGTAATTTTTATATTTTTATCTATAGGCCTATACAGCAAAACTACATAGCTTCCAGTAGGTTATGTTATGGAGCTGTAAACACGGGAATCTCCAAACGCATGCAATCTTTGACGAACACCCAATTCATATATCAAACTAGGCTATATGTTATTAAATTGTACATAGGCTATATATCAGCTTATTTTATTTACAGGTTTCATGTTTGTGTTTATCCCATTTTTCCCCCGTTGCATCTGAAAATTACTTTCAGAAACATTATATTAACAAAAAGTGCGGCTCCCCCAAAAATTGTGCCTGCCCCCTCACTTTGTGCGCTCTGGCGCTGACCCTGGTCAGGGGTATTCAATTAAAGTTCCAAGATGCGGCCTCTATATTTTCTTCCAAGCAGAAGTCCGAAAAAAAACAAAAACTTTTTTACATGTATTGTATTTTTACATTTAGATGCATGCGACAGAAAAAAATACTGTTCAGGGTTTTTCCTCCTGAAATCTATAGCCTACTATTTTAATATTTTAGCCTACTTAAAAGCATTATCTAAAAACTATGTACTGTAGCTACAATCAAAATGTTCTCATCTTGAGATTCTGGGAAGGGCTCCTGATGTTTCGTTTAGCTCAGGAAGGGCTCCTGATCCCCAGCCCAGCCCAGGAAGGGCTCCTGATCCCCAGCCCAGCCCAGGAAAGACTCCTGATGTTTCGTTTAGCCCAGGAAGGGCTCCTGATCCCCAGT
>NW_015505690.1:363374-364006 GCF_001515645.1 Sinocyclocheilus grahami
CCCTGGAGTCGGTGGACATTCCTCCTCCATGGCTCCTCCCTCCGTCGGCTCCACCGTGGGCCGCTATCATGGCTGTGGCCTGGGTCCCACCTGGCTCCTCCTCCTGCTCCGGTTCCCTCCTGTCGTCTCCCTGGCTCCTCCCTCCATTGGCACCTCCCTGGACTCTGTTAGCCGTCCTCCTCCTGGAAGTCCGTCCTCCGCCGGAACCTCTACCTGTCTGCTCTGCCTGCCAGCCCTTTGTCTTCCCCTGTCACCATCTCACATCCTCTGCTTTGTCCTCCTCCTAGTCCCCCTCCGCCCCTCCCTCTGTTTCTATGGTGCAAGGACGCACCTTCCGGGAGGGGGGAGTAATGTAACACCCCTGTGGACTGTCTGTTGTGGTTTCTTCCTCTTTTGTTGGTTCAGCCCATATAATTATTAGTTAATAACCTCATTGTGCTCACCAGTCTGCCCCTCGTTATCTGCACTATATCTGTTCCTATCTCTGGGATTTGAGTTTGTCGGTTATTGTGAATGTTACCCCGCGTGTGTGTGTCTCATCTTCCCGAATCTGCCTTGTTGTCTCTACATTAAATATCCTTGTCGTCCTCGTCATCCTGCCTGCCTCCACACACCGTGACCGTGACACATCT
>NW_015505690.1:364702-367644 GCF_001515645.1 Sinocyclocheilus grahami
CGAGGTGTGACAGGACTGACGGTGCTGTGACAGGACTGACCGAGGTGTGACAGGACTGACGGTGCTGTGACAGGACTGACTTTATCGATTTCGTTGATGCAGAAAAAGTTATGTTTTGTGTTCTTTATTTAAGTTTTGATAAGCATTCCTATTTTAAATTATTATTATAATTTTAATGTTAATGTAATATTAGACTATGGTAAAGTTCAGCCAAGGACATATAATAAGGGCCTAATTCATTAGAATATGACTGACAAATTAATAAATTAATTTCATTTTATTTCAATATAAAAACATATTTCATTGAACAATTTATTAAAATTCCATTTAACAATAACCAGAGGCGGACAAAGTATTCAACTCCATTACTTGAGTGAAAGTACAGATACTGCTGGTCAAATATTACTCCATTACAAGTAAAAGTTGTAAAGACAGATTTTTACTTAAGTCAAAGTACGGAAGTACTTGCTTTTAAAAGTACTTAAGTACCAAAAGTAAATTTCCCAATAACATGGCCAGATACAATAAAAATAAACAACTAGAATTTCACAATGGCACAAACACAGTACCATTACAATTTTGTTTTCACTCCTGTCTACTACCATGTTAAAATTTATTTAACAATAACAATTACCAACTTGAATGGCACAAACTCAGACAGGAGTGAAAACAATAACCCTGTGTTGTGCTCCGCGTACGCGGTGTAATAAATATAAATATAACTTCATAATATATAAAGTATATTTTACTATAATACAGCAAATGTGTAGACATTTAACTGAATAGCACAAAGTAAAGTAACTGTGGTACCACATAATATTACGGCTCAGTAATAACAGGGCAATAAAATGGTAATATCGGCATTATTACTTAGGAAATTACATGGTAATAACGGAAATTGCATGTAATTTCCTAGGAAATAATGTAGATATTACCATGGTCTGTTTGAATTGGAATAATTACAGTCTTCATTACATAAAGCTTATAAAGATGACAATTACATCTATATATGAAGAGTTTATTTGCAAAAACAGATCCCAGTTTTTTTTAATTTTCAAAAATCATGTTTTTATTGTGTTTTATTGTGTTAGTTAGCTGTAATTATTAGTTATTTTTTTACCTAATCAAAATAACCCCACTAAAGTTTGATTGAGATTAATTGGAATGCACAATGAAAAAACATGATTTCAGAGAATTGTTAAAAATTTAGTTATCTGCTTTTGCAAATAAACTCTTCATATGTATTGAAAGACAATTAATATACTAATATGCAGTGCTACATAGGCCTAGGTAAAAGAGGGATAAAAAAAAAAAAAATTGTCGATGAGCATAAAAAGCTTCAGATTTACAGTGTAATGTCTATTTATTCAAATAATGTTTTACTATGGCATGCGTTAAATACATATTATATGCAATAAAGGTAATAAAAAACAACAATGCCATTCATTTGTAAGGCAGTGTCACAGGACTGTGGATGTGACAGGGCCTGATGGTCGGCCATTTTAAACTGCTATTACAATTATTTTCTGGGATGTTTTACCGTGACAGGGCCTGACCCTTTAGCTCATCCTCCTCAAATAAATCATACAAAAACAAGCTTAAAATCATACAATTCAATGACAGAACTCACCCTTGATCAGTGTCAGCTTCACCTCAGTCAAATTATGTCACTTCCTTTGAGTCATACCTTTAAAGGCGCATTACACACATTTTATGTTGAGTTTTATTTAAACGTGACAGGACTGATCGAAAACATGGGGACAGTTGTAAAATAGAATTTTATTTTTAGAATTTATGTATAATTTCATGTTTTTAATCAGTTGATGTGAATGATAACAACTTAAACTTGTTATTGATGGAGTTTTTTTTTCTAAATAACAGTTTTTAGCATAACAAAACTATGAAAGCTGTAGGTCCAATTTGGCTGGGGACAAGGACAAGAACAGGATTTGTAATTTTCAAAAGTGTTTTTAATAAATTAAAAAATATCTGAGAACCTAATGAATTACATATTTCTTTACAGAACAACTCACAGAAATCAACCATCAGTCAGTTTGAGACATTTTGTGGATGTAATACTTTTTATTCACTGTAACAAGTCAAGAACAGATAATGTACATTTCTGGTAGAATGTCCCTTTTCCTAATGGAAAGGAAATTTCCAAAATACACAATAAGGTTTGTTTTAACCCTACTACCCTTGTCTGTTTGCTTCTGTAGATTTCTTCTAAAATAACCAAAACAAGCTATCTGCATATATAAACATAACATTTCAAGGAAAAGACACTTTATGTAAGTCATTAAAGGGGTCATATGATGCGATTTCATTTTTTCCTTTCTCTTTGGAGTGTTAAAAGCTCTTGGTGCATAAAGAAGATATGTAAATTTGCAAAGACTAAAGTCTCAAATCTAAAGAGATATTCTTTATAAAAGTTAAGAGTCAGCCCCACCTACCTATAACGGCTCGTTCGAACACGCCCCCACATATCTACCTCACTATGTGGGAAGATTTGCATAACGCCGCCCAAATGTTCACGCAAAGAAAGAAGGCGTAACTTTTATTCTCGCTGTAGTATTGTTGTCGCTGCCGCCATGTCCTGAAGACGCTGTGTGTTTTGTTGTGAAAGCGAAACTACTTTGTTTGGTCTTCCAAAAGAGGACGATATCCGCTTTGTCATGCCTGGAGCTGATCCGTGCTGGTCGCTGAGGAAATACATCAACTTAGTGCTATGGATCGCCGGATTGGCTTTCACCGTTTTCACCGCTCCTTCGCCGGGACCGCCGTTCTCGACCCCGCCGCCTCAGCTCACTCTTGCCCGGCTTCAGCTCACGCTGTGCTGGTCGCTGAGGGAATACTTCAACTTAGTGCTTTTGGGCAGTGTGGAGTAGCACTTGTTGTTTGTCATTTCTCTGATCACAAATGCAGACAGGGTTTTATGTTTA
>NW_015505690.1:367654-423780 GCF_001515645.1 Sinocyclocheilus grahami
CTTCATTTTGATCCATCAACGTGATTGGATAGAGAGTAAGGTCTCGTGACTTTCATCAAATCAAATTGTGCATAGAAAACTTTAACCGCCAACTGTTTATCATGGCTGCTGGAAGTGCATTCTTCAAGCATCAATTCAGTCGCATCTTCCTCTAACTTAATATGTTAAGGTAAATTTCGGATTTCTGCTTACTAAATTATTTGTATATGCTTGCCTATCTACACGGCCTGAAATTTGGTGTGAGGTTGCGGGTATTGCATACAGTGTTAACTCCCGCAAGTGCCACGTTCGGTAAATTCCCACTCACTTATGAGACAGTCTCGTCTCTCTCTCTCGCATGCGTTCAGTAGCAGTCACTTGGATAAGTCGTTGTTGCTTGTTGAACTTGTTGACTTTTGATGAGTTTGAGCGCGTGATGCGCGCTGTGAAAAGGGTTTTTATTTTATTTGATCAATTTTATACTATCCGCCTTCATTTAGCAAGTGAACTCAGGGGGTAGAATCCACAGCTCAGTACTCACTACTCAATACTCATGAGTACTTTTAAATAGGCTACTCTTTTATTCTTACTCTTACTCAAGTAGTTTTTTGGGCCAGTACTTTTACTCTACTCACACTACATTTTTTGGAAGGTAATGGTACTTTTACTTGAGTATATTTTTTCAGTACTCTTTCCACCACTGCTTGTTTATAATGGGTTTTAATGTTTTTGTCTCGTCCCTCTGGCCGGGACAGGGCATCAACAGTATGTGAGGGGCGTAACATTTCCGTCTCATGCTTGAGGTATTCGGCCAATCACAACGCACTGGATAGCTGGCCAATCACAGCACACCTCGCTTTTTCAGACCGATGAGTTTTGTAAAAATTGACGCGTTTCAAAAAGGCAATAATGTACAGTATGTGGAAAATAATGTGTTTTTTTTACTTTAAACCGCATAAACACATTTCATTACACCAAGTACACAAAATAATGTTCTTTTTAGCAGCATCATATGACCCCTTTAACTAATAACTGGGGAAGTTCTGTAGTGTTATGCTTTAGTTTTTTTGTTTTGTTTATCCTATTCATCTGTAATGCCTTGTCAAATGTATGCAAATCAGCGCATTTTAATTACTTAACGCCTGATTTGCATATCAGTTTGGCGATTCTGATGACATTATTAATTTAACTGTAGTAAAGCTGTCATTTCTCCATTAAGTTAGCATGATAGGCCCATGATATATTGCCTTAGCTAAACTTTAGCTAACCTATTACATGGTAGCTCATGAGTCATGGATGTTAGCAAGGCAAATTAACTATATTTGCATTTTATCTTTTGGATAATTAGCTGTAAATTTGAGGCACAGGTACAGTCTTTTGTTCATCACCACTCACCACCACACCAAGACAAACACAACTGGGAAGGGAGGGAGGGCTTCACTTCTGCGGCTTTGTGCCTGTCTGTGATCAATGTGTGCTACACTGCTGTGCTGCACGCGTGCACGGAGACGCAGAGGGAAGAAAGGCATCGGAACTCAACAGAACCTAAACATTTCCCGACCCGACCTGATATTTAGATTTTTTGTTTGTTTGACAGAGAAAGCTGTGCGCAAACAGAAACATACACACGCACAGATAATACATATATTATTTTATATATATATATAAACTCCCCAGAAAAAAGGGCACTTTCTCTCAAGGAAGAAAAAGGGCAGGTGCTCAAGCCCTCTTTTATGTCTATGTGTGCACGTGCCTGTGTGTTACGGCTCGTGGTCTGGATGGATGCCGGGGTGAGGATGGGGTCCGCCTTTTGAATATCAGCTATATAAATATTTAAGGATAAAAGACTCAAATTGCTTTAAAAAATTTTCACTAGTCCTTTTCCTCAAGTCGAGTCAAGTCTGGAGTCATTTCAGGTCGAGTCTGAGTCAAGTCTGAAGTCTATAAAAATGTGACTTGAGTCTGAGTCACTAACTCAAGTGCCCATCTCAACTTTCTATTCTAAGTTAATATTAATAATCAACAATTGTATTGCATAACAAATCTGCCTAATACAGATAACGTGAACAAAAAATAATAATATTAATTTAAATAATAATAATTTATTAATTTATTAGTAATTGGTTTGTCCCCATTTTGCTTGAAAAAATATCAATTTGACTTTGATTTTTAAAAAGGAGAGAAAAAAAAAGGTCATGACACTAACTATTGGTTTGAGCCATGACTTACAGGTTAACACACATGCTCGGACATTGAGCTGTATTGTGTGCATGGATGATGCTATCACAGAGTCATTCAGCGCCAGATTCCTCAGCTCCACCCACTCAGTCTCAATCACCAGAATTCTAATCTATCACACCTGCACAAGCTCATCTACTCACCATATTTAAGCAGCCAATCTTCACTCCACCATCATCTGGTCTTGTTCTTAACTTATGTGTTGCAACATACCCGACTACTTGCCTGTGTTTACCCACCTTTTGACAATCCTTCTTCTGTTTTCTTCAGTCTTCCTCAATAGCGATCCTCATCGTGGTATCCATCTAATCCCTGCAAATACAAAGACTGTTAATTCATCACCTGAGTTTACATTATTACCCATCCAGCACAACCTAATATCCTCGCTTCTGGCCAATCTGCATCTGTAAATAACCTGTGTGTGGAAGTTACCTGTGTTGTCCTCTTCTATCTGCTGACAGATGCAAGTTTGCATCTGGCTAATGTAATTTTCTGATCCTGGCAAAAGTACAAACAAAACAAAAACACTTTTACGAATGTTCTATCACAAATAAATCCTTTTTTATTTGCCTGTAGCTACTGATACAACCTCAAAATGAACTCATCATTAAATACATGCTGGAATAAAAGGATGAAAGGACATGGATATTTAGGAGTTCAAATCCTGGCAGCGTTTTGATTTGAGATAAGAGAAAGTGCAGCCTGCTGAGATTCTGACTGATCTACCATTCAGGTTTTTTTCAGACTTTCTGCAAACTGCGAAATTGTATTCTGTTCAGATTCTTTATTCACTCTGTACATCTCTGACCTTCATTGTAACTTAGTTATGTAACTTTGTGAATGTTATTTAGAGTCCAAAATTTAGATACACTACAGGCCAGTGTGTGCCTGCTCCATGTGCTTTTACTCCATAGAGTTTTATAATATTTAAATTACATTTAATTGGTCATAATTGTGATTTTATGTCACAGCGGAGACTTTATATATTTCACAGTTTCTTATTAAAATTTCTCTTCTTACACATAATTACTGTTTTATTTTTACTCTGAGGCGAATGCAGACTTCTGTAACATACGTACAGCCAGCAAATGGTGGTTGAATTTAAAGTCAAAGTCAACTTTATTGTCATTTTTAGCACATTGCATGGCAATGGTTAAAAGCGAAACATAGTTCCTTCAGGGAACAACAGTGACACATCTATATAAATATAGGCCTACTCCAAAAAAACAAACAAACAATAGCATTAACTTACCAACAATAAGGTAGCTAAAGATAAATAAACAGGACATTGATACATACATGGAGTATAGCAGCATTTGCAAAAGTTGTAGTGACAGGTAAATACAGTAAGTGTTTTTTTTATTAACCTAATCATATATGGAATATAGAGTATATATATGTACATGAAGTGTATCAGCATTGATATGAGTTAGAGTAGTAGATAAATAAATATGTTCTTATATACATATATATAGTGCCTATGAATAATAGAGTTTTGCACATCTGTATGTAGTATAAGTAATTACAAGTCTGAATTAGGCAGAGGTGCTGATGTAACCTCATTTGTAAGGCACTGATTGTCCACTTTTCATTTTGCAGGACAAATAAAGACTCCAAAAAAAACCATTTCCATCTCAAGGGAACCTTCTTTCTGGGCCCACCTGAGCTGTTACTTTACCTCGTAAATCAACGACTGTTCCGTTTTTGAGTTGTGGTGAGGATACGTGGCCCAGTTGCTCCAGTTTGAAGTCTGACATTTGCAAGAGGAATGGACTCACAGGGAACGTATAATCGGAAGGCAAGTGAATAGAAGAGCTTTAAACATTCCAGCACCACAGATTATCCACTTTCAGCCAAAACACACACACACACACACACAAGATTACAGACAAAAGATCAACTTTGATCTTTTAATATGTCTTTTTGGTTTACAAACAGGTCACAGGGATTGAACACTTTTGAAATGTCAGTTAGGAAAAATATATAGGCTATTTTTATTGCTAAATCTATACATATACTCCTAAACATATAGCAATATTGAGAATAGTTGTTGAGGATAGATGTCAGTGCATTGCTGTGTGGTTGCTAAGATGTTCTGGATGGTTACTAGGTGGTTGCTCTGGTGTTGTACATGTAATGAGCAATTGATTTACTATAGTCATTATCATTAATTTGTTTTTCAGTTAACTTCAGTAATATTATGGGAAGCTACCTTTGTAATCCCTGTAATGGAAAAATGGGAAAAGTCACTGTTTGAGGCCATAAATTACATGCCAAGTTTTGTTGTGTCAGTATTGTTGAATTCCAAGCAGAAAAGGCAATCATCACTCTCTGTAAAAAAGCCCTTGAAAAAAGCACTAAATTCTAGATTGATCCAGTTTACCAGACATGTGTAGATTAGGTCTTAGCATAACACACAGCTTAATAAAAATGAAACAACTCAATTAGTCCTGCACATCTGAATGAGTGGAGCATTGTTGTTGCAAATGTCTCTCCCTTTTATTTTCTCCCCGACGACCAACCTGTTCTGTTTTGGTTTATTCTATTGTTACCACACTGTATAATCATGATATAGTAATTGTATTCAGTCATTATTTGTAAGCCCAGTTATTCAGTTATTTTACCCCAGACACATTTGTTATTCATATTTAACAACATATTCATTCATATTTAATCACATTCATATTTAACAACAATACCAGTTTTGCGGTCTGTGTACAGTATGCATACTGCATGCTACTATCTTTTGAAAATAATATGTAATATGCAGTGTTGGGGAAAGTTACTTTTAGAAGTAAAGCATTACAATATTGCGTTACTCCCTAAAAACTTAAATAATTACATTACTTAGTTACTTTTTATGGAAAGTAATGCATTACGTTACTTCTGAGTTACTTTTTAAAGGGCTTGCTTGTTTGTTTTTAATATAAAAAAAATCTTGTTTTACAAATGTCCTTTAAAGGGGTCATCGGATGCCCATTTTCCACAAGTTGATATGATTCTTTAGGGTCTTAATGAAAAATCTATAACATACTTTGGCTAAAATTAAGACTAAGTTTGAGTCTTACCTATCAGATAGGTCCTTCAAAGTATCTTGGAGAGGTGAGGTGTCCAAGTCGCAACATCTAACTACTGGGGTGCCTCAGGGCTCAGTTCTTGGACCACTTCTCTTCTCTGTCTACATGGCATCATTAGGTTCTGTCATTCAGAAACATGGCTTTTCATACCACTGCTATTCTGATGACACTCAACTCTACCTCTCATTCCATTCTGATGATCTGACGATAGCTGCTCGCATCTCAGCTTGTCTAACTGACATGTCTTGCTGGATGAAGGACCATTACCTTCAACTCAACCTTGCCAAGACAGAACTGCTTGTGGTTCCAGCAAACCCATTGTTTCATTACAATTTCACCATCCAGTTAGGCACATCAACCATAACTCCTTCAAAAACAGCCAGAAACCATGGAGTTATAATTGATGATCAGCTTACTTTCTCAGACCACATTGCTAAAACTGTCTGGTCCTGCAGATTTGCTTTATTCAACATCAAGAAGATGAACAACTCCTTGTTCAAGCTCTTGTTCTGTCCAGACTGGACTATTGCAATGCTCTCTTGGCAGGTCTTCCAGCCAGTTCTATCAAACCTTTACAATTAATCCAGAATGCGGCAGCAAGATTAATTTTTAACGAGCCAAAAAGAATGCACGTCACACCTCTGTTTATCAATTTGCACTGGTTACCAGTAGCTGCTCGCATTAAATTCAAGGCATTAATGTTTGCCTACAAAACCACCACTGACTCTGCACCTCCCAAAGAAGCACAAAATCACTTTTACGGAATTTTAAATGAAATGTTCCCTCCTGCTGGAATGACCTGCCCAACTCAATCCGAGCAGCTTAGTCCTTAGCCATCTTCAAGAATTAACTAAAAACACATCTCTTCCATCTTTATTTGACCCTCTAACTCTAGCACTCTATATTCTAATTATATTAAAATTACTCAATGGTAGTGTAAAACAACACCCTTTTTACCTTGTCAAAATCATCTCTGTTTTCAGCAACCCGTTTTAGTGCATGTTCTTTTAAAAGCTCACCCTACTCGTCTCTTCCGTGGGGTGATGAGACTGTTTACTTTAGCCACAGAACTTGTTAACTAGCACACAGGCGATTTGCAAAGATTCTTAAAATAACCTTATACTCACTTCTTCTGTAGGTGAGGCTGGATCATTAATGATTTGCGCAAACATAAACGCATTTAGGTAGATCGGGGGGGTGCAATCCCTTCAAAAACAAAGGTAATTCACTGCCTCTTCAGTGGATCAGATGTCGGGAGTAAATGACGATTATGTCATGTTCATTATTACATCCAACAACAGAACACCTCAATCGCTTAGGAGCCATTCTAGTCTATTCCAGCTCAGGCGTCGAAACAATGGTGGACTGATGACAGCTCACTCAGGGCAGGTCTAAGGTAAAATGCTAGTGTCAATCAACAATCGTGGGAGGGGCCTGGGTTTGTGTGATGTCACACAGACGAGAATGGCTTGATATGAGAAAGGGGAAATGATTTAATGAGATTAAAAAAAACACTGCGTGGATCTTTATCATTATAGGGTGGTTGTGTACACACACTGACAACACACATTTCAGTTCAAACAACTTGTAAAAGTGCATGTCGCATCCTATGAACCCTTTAAAAAGCCCTTTCACAACTAAAATGAAATGAATACGCTGAAGGAAATGTAAATCTACATCTACAGTAGAGGGTGCAGCTCAAACAAAATGTATGAAGAATATGATGCTGGAGAAGAAAGTTCAACACTATTAAGCAATAACAAAAATGAAACACAAATGTGTAATTTTTGCTTAGTATGGTTGAATTGGATTATCGAAGGACAGTTGCAAAGACATTGGTTAATAAAATGGGATTAAATGCATACATTATATTTGTCTTATTTAACATTTAATTATTGCAGGTTTGTATAATATTCTGAGTTTGCATTTGACTGATTTGATCCATTTTGAGGAATACTGAATCTGTTTTTGTGCAGGTGAGATGAGTAAATGCATGTTCATATTTAGTCTAGAACTACAGTAACATCATGTGCACACAGCGCACACAACGCCTCTGTACTTACTCCCGATTTCTCTCAACATGGCAACATGAGAGCTGTCAGTCAAGACATGGGAAACAAAGTAACTGGCGTTACTTATTTGAAAAAGTAACTCAGATATTTCCTTCTAAATTGAAAAGTAATGCATTACTTTACTAGTTCCCTTTCAGTCGGTCACTCCGAGTCACATCGGTGGCCGACGAATTGGGATCTCGCTTAGAGAGACCAATCCACTTAGAGTGTAAACTAAACGAGCCAATGCACATTGGCATGCGATGATTGCATCCAGCTACCGCTGATCACAGTGTGAGCATAAAAAGGCAGCCGGTGCAACGCATACCAGCTTTTTGCTTCGGAGCCGAGTGACAACATCGATCTGCTCCTACCAAACTGTTTCGTGTGTGACGGGTGTAGCGCAATCTCTGGAGCTTTTTGTGTTGGCGGACGGTGCTTCAGCGGTGGTCGTTCCTGTGTCGAGTGGGTTGCGCACTTCAGGCTGCACTACCCCCATCGTGCTGCAAATAGCCGTTTCCCCTTGTGCGTCTCAGCACGTAAAAGAGCATTTCCCTAAAAGAGCCAATTTCTCTAAAAGAGTACAATAAGCGGGTGCTTCTTTGTAAAGACGACTGATCGTCTTTTTAAAGATGCCGTATTAGCCGTGCGTTTCTGGATGTGGTCGTTACCTGGCACCGGGTGATGGTCACGATCGCTGCCTCACGTGTCTGGGCATTAATCACGCTGAGGTGGCGTTCGCGGATGAGTCATGTTCCCATTACGGGAAGATGACCATCTCGGAGCTGCGGGCAAGGCTCCGTTTCCTCCAGGGGGGTCGAGCTCCGTTGCCTCTGTCGCAATCTAGTGTTCATCCTGGCGGCAGCCAGGCGTGGACTACTTCGGGCAGTAGCACGGGCTGTCTGAGGGTTACAGTGGTGGCAAACCCCTCAGGGAACCAACCCTCGGGGGACCACCATTCCTCTAGCGCTTCGCAACCAGTTGAGCCTCCAAAGGAACGCGCTGGGCCCTCTTCAAAGAGCATACCAGCGGTATCCTTTGGTGCTCCACCTGACGACCAGATGTCGATCACTGCATCGGAGGGAGAGCTCTCTGGAGAGGAAGATTCAGCTGAGCTGCCGGTGGTGGCAAGGCCTGAATCGGATCCAAAGATGTCGGCTATGCTTTCCCGGGCCACCGATAGAGTAGGGCTTGAGTGGAAACCTCCACCGCGTCCCAGGCCCTTGAGGTTGGACAACTGGTTTCTTGGGGTGGCTCGCGCTGGTTCTCAGCGCCCTGCCTCAGTGCTTTTCTTCCCGGAAGTGCATGAGGAGCTCACCAGGTCATGGACGGTACCTTTTACTGCCGGAAACCGACCTTCTGGTTCCTCCTCCCTCACCATCCTCGACGGTGGTCCAGCTAGGGGGTATACAAGGGTCCCCCCGGTGGAGTGGTCGGTTGCGATACAATTGTGTCTTAATACCGCCTCCACCTGGCAGGGCGAACCGTGCCTCCCCTCCCAGGTCTGTAGGTACTCGTCTGGCCTGTCCGGCGATGCTTATATGGCCTGTGGAGAAGCTGCCTCTGCCTTACACGCTACGGCGTTACTGCAGGTTCACCAGGCCAAGGCACTGAGAGACCTGCACGAGGGTGGTCATGATCCAGAAGTTATGAAAGAGCTCCGAACCGTTACTGACCTTGCGCTCCGAGCGACGACGATCACTGCGAGTTCTCTGGGTCATGCGATGTCCACACTTGTGGTCCAGGAGCGGCATCTCTGGCTGTGTCTGGTTGATATGAGGGACGCCAACAAAGTTTGGTTCTTAATGCCCCTGTGTCCCAGACCGGCCTCTTCGGCGACGCGGTCGAGAGCTTGGCCCAGCAGCTCTCGGCTGCACAGAAGCAGACTGAGGCGGGTCGTCACACCCTGCCACGGCGGGCAGCTGCTGCCTCCACTCGTCCGCCGGCCGCAGCACTCCAGCCTGCTCATCGTGGAGGGTAGCCCCCTGCGTCCACCCCTGCTCCCGCGCCGCATCCGCAGCAGCCTTCAGCAAGCGGCGCCGTGGAGCTGGGAGTAGGCAGGCCACCCCACCCGTCCAGGCCCCCGTCAAACTTGGTGGTGAGTGAAGGAGCAAGAGACCCCGGGACGGGTGACCCAGAGAGGGAGGAAGCTGCTCTTTGGGGGATGGTGAAGGCGCCTCTCCTTCCCCCGGAGGAGGGCCGGGTAGAGAATCTAGAAAATTTTGATGAGAGAGCGGTTTGCTCTGTTCCTGGGTCCCCGGAGGGCACAGAGAGTCGTGGACAGACTAGCACCGGACCACACTCATCCTCCTCCATCGCCAGCAGGCAGCAGCAACCGGTTCGAGAGCGTCAACAAAGGCCCTACTCACGCACCCTCTGCCTTCCCCCGGAGGAGGGCCGGGTAGAGAATCTAGAAAATTTTGATGAGAGAGCGGTTTGCTCTGTTCCTGGGTCCCCGGAGGGCACAGAGAGTCGTGGACAGACTAGCACCGGACCACACTCATCCTCCTCCATCGCCAGCAGGCAGCAGCAACCGGTTCGAGAGCGTCAACAAAGGCCCTACTCACGCACCCTCTGCCAAACTGTGGAACCAGGTAAGCTTTGCACCGCGCACTCAGACCCCTCTTCGGTCCGCTCACAAGCCACCCAAGTTGGGTCCCTGCGTTCCACCTTGCTGCCCCACTGCGGGTACGGCGGTGGTTCCGCTGGTCCCGCTTGCACGGTATCTGGGTGCCTGCCTAGCGCTACCCCACCCGTCTCGTTGGCTTCTGCGGAATATCAGCCTCCGCTATGTGATTCAGTTCGCCCGGCATCCCCCCAAGTTCAGTGGCATCCGCTTCAGGACAGTGAAGGCGGCCGATGCTCCTGTCTTGCGTGCAGAGATCGCAGACCTACTGGTGAGGATGCGATTGAGTCGGTCTCTCCAGCCGATATGAAAACAGTTTTACAGCCCTTACTTCATTGTACCTGAGAAAGGCGGTGGGTTATGACCAATCTTGGATCTGCGTGTCTTGAACCAGGCCCTTCGCCAGTTACCGTTTAAGATGTTGACGCAGAAACGCATCTTCGGGTGCATCCGTCCCCAAGATTGTTTTGCAGCAATCGACTTGAAGGATGCGTACTTTCATGTGTCGATCCTTCCGCACTACAGACCATTTCTGCGGTTCACGTTCGAAGGACGAGCATGTCAGTACAAGGTCCTGCCCTCCAGGCTGTCCCTGTCGCCCCGCGTCTTCACGTAAGTTGCGGAGGCAGCCCTTGTTCCCATGAGAGAACAGGGCGTTTGCATTCCCAACTACCTCAATGACTGGCTCATACTAGCTCAGTCTCAGCATCAGTTGTGTGCACACAGGGACTTGGAGCTTTCGCACCTCAGCCGTTTGGGCCTTCAGGTCCAGCACTGCTTCATGGCCGAGTCCCGAGGTGGGCGCTCACTGGGTCCAAGTTACACCGGCCTGTTGCCAAACCTTCACCCTGTGGTCAGACCTTACGTTCCTCCGGGCAGGAGTGCCCCTAGAACAGGTCTCCAGACATGCTGTGGTTCACAACTGCACTAGCATATTAATTGCCTATAGTTGTTAGCAGAGCACCTTGCCTTGAACTGTCTCAAAGGGTGCTTACGAGACAAGGACGTGCTGGTCCAAATGGACAACACGGCGACCGTTGCGTACATCAACCAACAAGGTGGTCTGCGCTCCTGTCGCATGTCGCAACTCGACCACCACCTCCTCCTTTGGAGTCAGAAGGTTCTGAGGTCACTTCGTGCCATTCACATTCCAGTTCTGCTCAACCATACGGCTGACAAGCTGTCACGAGCTACGCTCCCGGGAGAATGGAGACTCCATCCCCAAATGGTCCAGCTGTTTTGGAGACATTTCGGAGCCGCTCAGGTAGACCTGTTTGCCTCTCCAGAAACCTCTCACTGCCAGTTGTTCTACTCCCTGACCGAGGGAACACTCGGCACGGACGCACTGGCACACAGCTGGCCGCGGGGCATGCGCAAGTATGCGTTTCCCCCAGTGAGCCTTCTCGCACAGACGCTGTGCAAGGTCAGGGAGGAAGAGGAGCAGGTCCAGCTTGTGACGCCGTATTGGCCCACTCGGACCTGGTTCCCCGAACTAATGCTCCTCGCGACAGCCCCTCCCTGGCAGATTCCACTGAGGAAGGATCTACTGACTAAGAAATGGGGCACCCTGTGGCACCCGCGTCCAGACCTCTGGAAACTTCATGTCTGGTCCCTGGATGGGACGCGGAGGTTCTTGGTGACCTACCCCAAGAGGTAGTTGACACCATCACTTCGGCAATAGCACCGTCTATGAGACATGCTTACGCCTTGAAGTGGAACCTGTTCGTCGAGTGGTGTTCTTCTCGTCGGGAAGACCCCCGGAGATGCCCAATCGGGGTCGTGCTTTCTTTTTTGCAGCAAGGGTTGGAGCGAAGGCTGTCTCCCTCCACCCTTAATGTCTATGTCACTGCGATTGCTGCTAACCATGACCCCATGGAAGGGAAGTCGGTAGGGAAGGATGATCTGGTCATCAGGTTCCTTAGGGGGGCGAGAAGGTTAAATCCTCCCCAGCCCTCCTCTATACCCTCTTGGGACCTGTCTCTAGTGCTCAAAGCACTACAGCAGGGCCCATTTGAGCCTTTACAGTCAGTCGAGCTAAAGTTTCTTTCAATGAATCAAGAAGGTAGGGGACCTGCACGCATTTTCGGTCGACAATTCGTGCCTAGAGTTTGGGCCGGCTGACTCCCAGGTAATCCTGAGGCCCCGGCCCGGCTATGTGCCCAAGGTTCCCACTACTCCCTTCAGGTATCAGGTGGTGAGCCTGCAAGCGCTGCCCCCGGAGGAGGCAGACCCAGCCCTACCTTTGCTCTGTCCCGTCCGAGCCTTGAGATTCTACGTAGACCGGACACAAAGCTTTAGGCCCTCAGACCAGCTCTTTGTCTGTTACGGAGGCCGGCAGAAGGGGAATGCCATCTCTAAGCAGAGGATGGCCCACTGGATTGTGGATGCCATCACCCTGGCTTATCAGGCACAGGGTGTGCCCTGCCCACTCAGGGTGCGAGCTCACTCTACTAGGAGGTGTTGCATTCTCCTGGGCGCTGGCTTGTGGCGCCTCGCTGACAGATATTTGTAGAGCTGCGGGCTGGGTGACCCCCAACACGTTCACTAGATTTTATAGCCTCAGTGTGGAGCCGGTATCCTCCTGTGTTCTCACCTCAAATGGGTAGAGGCGCTGAGAGGCCTCGGTTTAGTGTCAGCTTGCTAAAACTGATTTAGAGTGTCCGTAATGTAGGCCCTGTCGAGCTCCTCCATCCCCTCGGCAGCCAGACGGGGCGGAACGTCCAGTGTCAGGCCCTCACTCGCTGAATCAGTGAGAACCGGTAGAGGGCTGAGTTCCATATGTAGAGGGCTAAGTGGTTCCCATATGTGTAAAGTCCACAGTATAGCCTCAGAGCCCGTGTTTCCCCGGCAGACTTCTGCCATTTCCATGAGGGTTACAAACACACATATCTTCCATATGCACCTAAACGGATGTCATATGTGTAAGTGCTTCCGAAACCTCCTTCGGGAAGGATGGGGCTTCCGCAGTGTTCCTGTTCCAAGTGGAATGAGTATGTTTTCCCAGTGTTATCCAATCTCACTTAGTGGGTAGTGCTATAACAGCAGTGCCTACACCGCAAAGGTGCACAGGCGGCTCGAACAGGACACTGGAAGGGGCAGCATCCATGGCGCTGTGATAGGGATCCCAATTCGTCGGTCACCGACATGACTCGGAGTGACTGACTGAAAGGGAACGTCTCGGTTACGTATGTAACCCTCGTTCCCTGAAGGAGAGAATGGAGACGTCACGTCCCGTCGCCACGGCTGCTGTACCACCGCTGAGCTGCCGGGTCACCGGCTCGGCTCCTCAGCGAAAACCTGGTATGCGTTGCACCGGCTGCCTTTTTATGCTTACGCTGTGATCAGCGGCAGCTGGATGCAATCATCGCAATGTGCATTGGCTCGTTTAGTTTACACTCAAAGTGGATTGGTCTCTCTAAGCGAGATCCCAATTCGTCGATCACCGACGTGACGTCTCCGTTTCCTCCTTCAGGGAATGAGGGTTACATACGTAACCGAGACGTTACTTAAGGAAAGTAATCTTATTACATTAGGTGGTTGTCCTGCATCTTCAATAAACAAGCTACAGGTAGTCCAAAATGCAGCGGCTAGAGTCCTTACCAGGTCAAGAAAATATGATCATATTACCCCAATTTTACAGTCTCTGCACTGGCTACCTATTAAGTTCCGTATCAGTTACAAAATATTAATTATGTCTCTATTTGTTTCTCTGTTTTTGCCACGGGATGTCAGGATTTACACAAGTTACGCTTCAGTCTGGATCCAGAACACCTGAGAAGAGATGATGCCAACCCTGAAACAACACACAGAACTACCACATTTTGCTATAAGTTTGATTGCATCATATAATAATTGCTGTTAATAGTGTTCATCGTCTGTTTTATTACGTCTTAAATTGATTTTTCCGTACATTTCTGCCATATGTACATTAATTGACAGTCACCACTGATAAGCTACCACTAAATATTGTAGAAACTTAATTTGCTGTAAAGTTGCTTTGCAATGATTTGTATTGTGAAAAGCGCTGTACAAATAAACTTGACTTGACTTGACATAATTTTTGTTACTTGTATTGCATTACCCTCAACACTGGTAATATGTATGATAACCACCACATTTTTATAAGAAATCCATGTTTATAATTTTGTATAGATATACTTTAAGAGACTAGCCTTTACATACAGATTCTCTTTCTGTACATGTTCGCTCAGTTAGACAAATGAGCTTGAGTGAATTTCTTCACATCTGCCATAAAGCACTTTAGCAAGTACTGTGAAACCTGCTGCTCTCAGCAGTTTCCATCACTGCACTGTACCGATAAGGAGCTGAGAGATGTCTTGCCTTTCTATTTTATCCTCTTTCTGGCTACTGTCCTAACCACCATCGTTAGGAATGTGTTTACAGGCTTTATAGATACAGTACTAAAAGATTACACTATCGAGATTGTGTGTGTGTGTGTGTGTGTGTGTGTGTGTGTGTGTGTGTTGACAATTAATGTGTTAATGAGAGTCAAAAGAAACAGAAGTGCTTTCTGCCATTTATCAACATGTCTCTCTCTCCCAGTCTTACATTGTCAGTTAAAGGTCCAGGGAATAAGGTTCACACACACACACACACACACACACACACACACACACACCCATCCATCCAGAGTTCCAAGTTTTTTTGTCAAAATGTTTTGCCACATCTGCTAATAGTGCATAAAATTGAGAAGGGCGACCATAAATAACAGCTATTTTATATAGCCTACTTGATAAATAAAGATTTGAAGCATTTGGTGCTTGGGAAGTGTTAATTTTAAACTTTGCTTGCATCCATACATTTAATGAATGAATTAACTTATATTTGCACTTACACATTCTGATTTATGCACTGCGTCTGAGCATTATAATTATAATTATTATTTATTGAATCAAACAAACAAACAAACAAAATGTTCTATTTATCCATCTACCTAACTGAGTTACTCGTTTTAAGTAGCTGAAAGTTCCTGGACTTCAGGAAGCCACAGCATCTTTGTTGTGGCTTCATTTTAATTAAGCTCTCTGATATATACTGCAACATTACCAATTAGTTTGCCTCTCTGTTCATTGGCCTTAACTTTCAGAGATGATTGAGTGGAGCACCCTCGTTCTGCGTGTGTTAGTTGATGTTTTAATAACGGGCTGAACATTACGCTGTGATTGGCTGATCAGCGGGATGCTCAGGTGCAGGAGGAGGATGCGAGCAGCCGCTGGATGTCACCATGTGTGTGAGGAGAGATAGCCACGCTGAGAGGGGGAAAGAAAGCTGACCAATAAAGGGCTAATCAATTATTAGCCATTTAATTTATTCCTCAAACAGTAACTTAACCGCTGCAAAAATAAGCCGCTGTAAATAGACGCAAATCCTGTAAATCAGTTCGCACCAGTCGGCGCCCCATAAGCTAAAGCGCATGACTGTGTGTGCCTGCGTGGGAAATCACATATCACCGATCAATGGAAGTTAACCAAGACAAACCCGCCTGACTGTCAGTGCGTGGACGTCTGTAGCCTGCGGACCGCGGATGTTGATTTCGCGTAAGTTTTGTGCAGATGTCACATTGATTCTGTGTGGATATTATTGCATTAGCTGCTTGAATCGTTGATGAATGTGCAAAAGTTTGTGTGTGAATTTTACAATTGGTCCGTACAATGAGAGGATGAAGAGAGGTCAATGTTTATGTGACCCGCTTGTATATTGCAGTTATCGATTTCTACATATCATACATGCAATGTGTGCTAGGTGCACCTGACACATTCAGTCCTGACCATATGGCAAGCTGTTTTAACATTCAGGTATTAAACGAACTAGTTTGTGTTTTATGTCATCAGTACTTTAATAATCATTTTCAGTTTAACTAGTACTAAGTTTATGTTCTATGTTACCAGTACTTTAATAATCATTTTCAGTTTAACTAGTACCCCCCCCTTGCTACTAGTCACCAAGGGAGCAGGAGACATTTTCAAAGTGGGACCATACTGTAAGCAAAGCCCAGATCGTAAGATCAGATTTCCAGATATCGGACCACCACTTCAGGCTCACCGTCTAATGACCATCTTATATTAAATTTGCCTGATCATTAATAGAATAATATTGATTATTATTACAATATGAAGTTAGGCTACATTTATTTATCTTAAACCAGTTGTTCTCAAACTTTTTATACCAAGTACCACCTCAGAAAATAATTGGCTCTCCAAGTGACTAACATTAAAATACAGTAGTGTAGTAGCCCTTACTATTCAGCTACAGCTCTGCACAGTTAAAAAACAAAGCATTTTGATTCCTAATAAGAATATTTATTGTTGTCAACTACTTAACTATAATGCTAACATTAACACTGCACTGTGCTTACATACAGGTAAATAATATAAAAAACAAACAAATAATTATTAAACTAAAATGTGTTTTAATTTTAAAACTCTACTTCCCTTAAATGTGTAAAAAAAACTTTATTCAAAGATTAAATTAAAATCAATGTATTGTGTTTTAACATTAATTTAGATTTAATTGAGTGATTCATCTGCGTACTTGTACCACACTTTGAGAACCATTGACTTAAACAATTATCTCTTTGATTAAGTCATTTAGAATTTAAGGCCATCACAAACATGGCTAAATGGCATCTGGGGGAATGATGACAACTGGCTGGCATGTATAAAATTAATGTCAACTTACCTTATTTGCCTTTTGAAAAAGGAGGCAATACTGTTCTGTTTCACTAGCTTCATCTTTCTGGTTGTGCCAGGCAGACTACTAGAAATTTGTGTTGCAGCTGAGACAGGCACAAGACAACTAAATTCACTGCCTGTTTAGGACCGCTATCAGAAGCACCATTAGAAGAAGATGATGTACCGTTCACTGTCAAATAGGTATAGGTTACATACATGTAGGCTAAAAACAAATGCAATTGTAATTTATTTTCTCATTATTATGGAATAAACATTTTAATAAACATCAGTGTATGGTTTGAATTACAATGAATGTGATGTTCGTTGTCGGAAGTTTTATTTAATGAATCACGCAGACTATTTTCCCTTATCGAGGGGGTCGACTGCTATCTTTTCAAAACCACGGGAGTCATGACCGCCCTGTGTCAATGGCACGCCTGCTAGCCACTATCCCAGTGACACTTACTAACAGATTTTTTGCCACTGAGCTGACTCGATCTGTAGTTCAGATATAGAATATTCACTTCTGACTAATTTGTATTCTAATTATTGCTGGTACCTACAGTATTTCCATTTTTACTATTTGAATAGTTACTAGCATGTATTTATTGGACACTATTGTTTTATTGTCCTATAATCCATTTGTTAGACTGCTAGTAACATATATTTTTTAATGTTACTCGTATTTAATGTTAAACCATACAGTAGCCATTTTGACTATATGGTATACTGTACATGACAAGTAAAAAGCAGCTGTAGTTAATAAGTTACTAGAAATGGCACAAGTACAGTACTACTATATACTACTTACTACTGTAATAAGAAATATGTATTAGTATCTAATTTCAATCTAACATTAGTATTAGTAAACTGCACCAGAAACAGGTGAAATTCATACTAGCCAGAATTGAGTAGCTGATAAATGACTCACAAATGAAAATAGTTCACAATGAAATAGTTCATTGCCACTATTGAGATTATGGCTAGTAGAGTAAGTACATAAGGAATATGTACTAATAACTAACATACTAGATTCCAGTTACTGTTTAATTACTTGTTCATTTTGAAGCTAAAGGCACGCCGGTTCCACATGCATTTAACTAATTCACAACATTTAAAGAAGTAGTTCACTTCCGGAATGAAAATTTACAGACAATGTACTCACCCCCTTGTCATCCAAGATGTTCATGTCTTTCTTTCTTCAGTCGTAAAGAAATTATGTTTTTTGAGGAAAACGTTTAAGGAATTATCTCCATATAATGGACTTCTGTGGTGCCCGTGAGTTTGAACTTCCAAAATGCAGTTTCAATGCAGCTTCAAAGGACTCTAGAAAATGACTACTTTTTTAGAAAATGACCAATTGTTTCGCTAGATAAGACCCTTCATCCTCGGCTGGGATCATTTAGAGCTGTTTGAAGCTGCATTTAAACTGCATTTTGGAAGTTCAAACTCGCGGGCACCATAGAAGTCCACTATATGGAGAAAATTCCTGAAATGTTTTCCTCAAAAAACATAATTTCTTTACGACTGAAGAAAGAAAGACATGAACATCTTGGATGACAAGGAGGTGAGTACATTATCTGTCAATTTTTGTTCTGGAAGTGAACTACTCTAACAAAAGCACTTTAAAAAAATTTTTTTCTGCATTTCATTTCAGCTCTTAGCTTGCATGCTAATCTTGGCATTGTGTACTACAAATATTCTCTGTTATGACAAATTGCTTGTGATGTCGCTTTGAATAAAATTCTGTGCTGAATGAATAAATGTAAGTATAGTTTTAATTAATAAATGTTACTACAGCTTGCCATACTCACCCTCTTCTGATCACAGTGATGCTGGCTTCCTAGAGAGAGGGGTTGTTTCATCATTCATTCATACTTTTTGCAGTATTGCAGTAGTATTTCACTTCATAGGTGTAAACCCCAGCTGACCACCCAGAACTGCATTTGTGGAGAATGCATTGTGTGAATGTAACATCTGTTTGCCACTTCATTCTGCCTCATGGTTGCGTTATAGGTGGATAAAGACCGCTCAATGAATCATCCGCATGCATTGAGCCAACCTGCCTGCACAGCTGCTTTGATTAATTTACCATACATGACAGTGTATAATGACTGACTGATGCCTGCTGTTTTCACTGCATTGTTAAGACAGGGTAACAGGAGTATTTTTTTATTATTACTGCTGTTGTTAAGAAAGAGATTTGATCACGAGAGTGGGGAGAATTTATGACTTATTTCATCCAAACATTGCAATTTGATATGTTTTCATAGCTGGTTTACCATTGCGTTTGTAAAACTACCTTTTATATACTTAATTCTGACTGGCCAATCTCAGAATTTTTTGGTCAAATATTTTTCAAATATTTTGACTGTTAAACTGACTAACTGACAGCTGTCCATTAAGAGAGTATGATTTAATAGTTTTGTGTTTCTCAAATCAATATTTCCTGTCCATTTGCTCATTTGTTCGTTCATTCATTAATTTACCAAGTCATCTTGTAATAAGTGGCATAATGTGCAGTCAGCTATGCATAATAGCAAAATAAACCTCTTCAGCATGATACTAGACCTGCATTGGGGTTCATTTGTGGTTAATGTTAAGAAACTTACCAGCTGACTGTCAGTTACCACTTATATTGAACTGAAGAAGGTTTAAGATGATTGTATTATAATATTTCATAATATTTTAAGTTATTTGCCATGGTTTGTTGTATAGTTAATGTTATTGATAGTACACATTGATAAAATGTTGGAATAGCATTCTGCAGTTTTTTCTCAAGTGTTATTATTTTGAACGTTTGTGAGTCTAAAGTGATAATTAAAATGCAGTGCTTTCCTATATAATATACTCTTAAACAGATTTTTATGTTTGTATGTTATGTACCTTGTATGTTTTTTCAGATAAGTAGAAATATGCATATGCCTAAAATTAAAATGGCCTTGTACTCAGAATGAGTTTTAAAATCATGGGAAAATGTTTAAATTAATAGCACAATACCATGATGACTAAAGCGAGTGGCAGCTGGAATCCTGTGATCCAACTCTTTTGTGTAGTGGGAAATTGCACTCAGGATATTTCGAGCAGCCCTGAATAATGATACTTGAATCAAACACTGCAGCATGTTGAGCTGAAATGGAGGCCAGTCTGATGGATTGGGGTAGTTACATTAGAGCCTAAAAGAGAATGCGTTTTCCTCCTCTCCCCAGTCCCATTATTCAGCACAGACAAATGACCCAAATGACACAGATAGAAAAGCAATTACTTCACACCATATTTCTTATTTGTAGGGTGAATGTATACCTTATATATTTCCAAGAAAGTGTCAGACTTCTAGTTTTGAAAGTGGGGTATTGCCATCAGCACAGGTGAGCTAAAAGTAGTTTATTTCTGATTATGGCTATATGGTAATTGAATGAATTAAATAAACCTTCATGCCTTAACACTCTCTGAACAGTGATTAGTGGTGTTTGCTAAGGCCGACATTACAATGACTGTTTCTATGTGTGCTATGGACATGAATGATATCTCAAATTGTGTTGATTATATAAACAGTAAACCAGTTGACTCAAAAAAGGGCATTTTTGAGGAAAGTGCATCTGTAGAACCCCCACCCCAATAAGCTGTACCCACTAAGCAAAGTTTTGGCTCTAAACAGATGAGTACAAAACAGCAAGGCTATGTTTGGTCATTGTGTATGTATTTACTGCATCTGAGATGCCCACCAGGAATCTTGGTTGTGACAGTAGCTACTAGAACAAAGCACATCCTGAGCTTGACCCACATTTAACCTTCCACTGCTGAGCACAAGCTCCCCTGTGCTGTATTATTGCCCCTCAACCTGCAGAACATTTTCACTTTTACATGTGAATACTTTTGTACACAAATGTATTTATTTAGAATAATTTTGTAAACAAATGTATATATATACACATGCATACATACATTTGGTCCCCTGAAATAATTTTTACTGGGTTTGACTACATTTGTTAGATTACTAGCATTGCATACTGTTAGCTGATTAGCCTGCTAGCTTAGCAGAAATATTAAATGATTTGGTTTTATTTGTATTTGTTCGATCAGGTATTTCAAGATAGAATCAGCTCTACAGGCAAACCTAATCTCTATGGAACAATGTGTATAAACAAAATAAAAACTGTGGTCACTATACATACTGTATACAGTATGCCAATAAGGCAATGTCTTCATGTCTAAGTGGATAGTCCTTGACCAGAATAAGCTGCAACATGAACCGGACTTTATGCTGTCTTGTCAAATGTCTGTCTATATTATACTGTAAGACTGTTTCTTATTTCTCTCTCAATATATAGTTAGTTAGCATCTAATGTAGCTGTCAGACTGTTTTTCGTCTTTCCAGGATCTCTGAATATAGAGGTGTGTGACGAGTTTTGGGTGTTTGCATTAGAATTAGCCTTCTGGATATTTGAGAATTGCTGTCAAGAAAATAGTTAGTTGCCTTTATGTCTTAGTGTGTGTCTTTGTGTGTGTGTGAGGATTGTAAACAGGTGGAGTGTAATGTGATTGGTGGAGCTTAAAGGGCACAGCTGACTGAGTCATCACCCAGAGGCTGCATTTAACGTCATACACTCTCTCTCCTTCTCTTTGTCAGCATCACTCCCCCCCCCCCCTTCTCTGTAATACCATCTCTGTCTCTTCCTATAATTGTCCCACCTCCTTCCACACAATCTCCTCCTGTTTCCCATTTTATTTCATGGCTCTTTATCAATAAGCAGCTACAGTATCCCCCTTTAATGTGCATCCCTAACAGTTTAGTAAGCAAAATAAACATCTATGTTTGATATGTCCTTTAAAAAATACTGGCTGATATGGACATCCATTTTTATTTTAGTGCATAATTCTCTGAACCCCTTTTATCTTATCTGTCTCTCTTACTTTTCACCTACGATGATGAGCCTATTCTGAAAAGTCCTCATCTCTCCCAGCCCCATGTAAGACCATATTAAGAGAGAGAAAATATATGTGAGATCTTGGTCCACAGGTAGAATTTTCCAATGACTGTAGCCTGGCTGAGCACATTAATGCAGCTCCAAATCCACGTGTGCATTGTACCGGTCTTATCTTAGGCAGCCTGTTTGCTTGTTAAAGATAACCAACTTGTTTTGCAGGAACTCTTTAGTATAAATGCATTTTATGGTTTTATGTTTGTGCATTTATATCCATTTATGTGATCTCTCTGTGGAGAAATATTAATTTGCTATGCCATTTAAATCATGACTTTGTGATAAACATTTGCCATTGATTTTGGTATTTGTTTTTGGTAGTTATATTTCTCTCCAGATACACAAGCAGTATGTATGTATTTATGTATGTACAGTGGGTACGGAAAGTATTCAGACCCCCTTAAATTTTTCTATGTATTTTTATTGAATACACACTTCCTGAGGTGCATTTGTATTTGAAAATGGCCTGGTTTGACCAACATGAATAAACATGACAGTTTGTTTTTCATTTAATTTACTGTTTAAGACAGATTATTTGAAACAACTGAAACCACAAAAATACACAGGCTTGGGGAAAAAATCCATGAAAACACTGGACTCTGTCAAGTTATAGACTTCCAAAAGTAACATACTGTAGGTTTCACAGATGTAACTCAGAAAATAAATGTATTTCAAAGATTTGATGCCACTGACCTACAAAAACTTTGCCAAATACAGTGGTTAGTTCTGCCTCATAAGTTCTCACTGTAGCAGTCTGGTACATTTTTAAAAATATTGTTCCAGAAAGTTGTTAAATTCATCCTATGAAATTCATATAATCAGATAAAACCTTGCCAGATTGAGAATTTGCTCCATCTGAGGCTGAGACTAAAAAGGAGAAGAAAAAGACAATTATAAGGAAGTGATGAATGAGGAGAGACAATGTTTTAAACTGAAATAGTATTTTATTACTGTCCAGACTAGTCAGCCAGCACTTAAGAGGTAACATACTATGTTTGTGTATAAAATAAAGCCATTGTGTAAATGTGTGACCTCAATATTGGAATTTCACATATTTGTTATTGTGAAAGTCAATCCCATGCAATCCAAGCATTTTTTAGTTTAGACAGAATGACTTTCATTTCTCTCTTATTTCTCAGTGACCTCCAGGCTTTATATTCAAAGTCTTTAAGGACAACCATTTGTGATTCCAGCGACCTTTGACTCTTGACTCCAAAGCAGTGATGGGACGTAAACTGGACCTGTCTGGTCTGAGCAATGATGAAGCAGAGCATGTGCTCAGAGTGGTACAGAGAGACATGCACCTCCGTAAGAAGGAAGAGGAGAGGCTCAGGTAACAGCACGCGTGAGTGTGAGACATTAGTGAAGATTTAATTTGATTTCATTCGGCTGGCAGTTCTGAAGCCTTGAGTATTGAAAATGGTGACTATATCATTTGTACTGATGCTAATTCAAAGATGGTGCCTCAAGATGGTTGTGCCAGGTTTGACATCTTTGACATCAGGCAGTAATGACGTAAAGTTTTAAAATGTTTTGAACTGAATTCAAATGTGTTATTTAAGAGCTACACAGTGTTTCCCACAGGATTTTGTGAGACTGTAGTGGACGGTCCTCGACCCCTCTAGGAGGGGTCCAGGGGCATGGTCCCCCGTAAGAAAATTTGGTACATTTTAAAGTTAAATTCATAAATCTGGTGCACTTTGAGAGTGCTCCAACACAGGTTCAGTCACAGTGTGCAAACTAAAAGAAAAAAAAGCCGGTAAATGTACTTGTTCTTGAAATTTTAAGTGGACTCAACCCTCTTTTTAGGTGTGATATAGTGTCTCAGTCTCACTGGTGAATTAAGAAGCCAAACAAATTAGAATAAAATAATAATAATAATTTTATATTATTATTCCTATGACAGTAATAGCCATATATTGTAAAACAATTGCACTGTGAAATAAATGAAAATGATTTTTTTTTCAGGCATATTATTTTACCTTACTCTACAGTAGGGAAATTGCAATTCTTTTGTCCTAATTTCTACACTTGCAAGCAGGGCCTAAAACTAACTTTCACATCTGCCAGTGGCTGGTGACTTGAGAAAATGTACCGGCCATAAATATTTTTCCTTGCCATGAAACATTTGAATCACGATACAAACAATGATGCATAGATAAAACCTGCATGAAACTAAAACAGACAGGCTGAATGAGAATGCAAATTCACTCTCTGACAGCAGGTGGTGCTTATGGATCAGCAATGATAAGGGGAAAAACGCCATCCAAACATTTGTGAAGTCAGTTCCCTTCAGAAATACATTCATATAAACCCCACCCCAATATTTATATTTTTCTTCCCAACAGTGAGCTTGCTGTACCTGTACAGTATTTTCTCTGTGCGCATCTGTTAATTTTAGGCCATGCTTGCAAGAGATAACCTTGATCTTTTATTTTAGCGGAAACTTCAGTTGAGCTTTTATTTTGGCGGAAAACTCCAGCTTCTGTGAAAACAGGTTTACAAACATTACTAATTTAATGAAATACTGTAAACATTTGCCCATTATAATGTTGAAAATTATGCAAATGTGCAAATTATGCATAACGTGGCTGTGGTCTACCCAAACGCGTGCTAAATTTACAGCACATTCAATAACGGAGTTCACCGCATTCACTGTGAACGGAGCCGCTCAGAGAGACTGAGATGCAGAAAACACCGGATCACGAGCCGATCCCTTGCACAATGTGCGCGCTTCACTTTGAAACAAACAGCACAAACAGACTTGATAAATCATATTATTCGCTTTTGGTTTTAATTTGTTTAACGGATATTTGTCAAAGCAATGGCGAGAAACACAACTTTTTATGTTATATGAGAGGTATAAATCTTCGGTGTATTATGAAACCGTGACGGAACAGATTACCTGTTTACAGATTACAGATTAGGGCTGCCACACTCTAGTTAATGTATGGGAAACACTGGCTACAATAGAGGGCTGAAGATTTTCACCAAATAAGTACTTAAATTTTGCTCTGTTTCTCACACAAAGCTATAATATTGTTTTAGAACACTTAAAATATAGTACATAAATCATATAGACCACAATTATGGTACTTTAATGCTGCTCTTTGTCCTTTTTTTGAGCTTGACAGCTCAAGATGAAAAGGTAAGAACCTTTTGTGTTACATACTGTAAGTTGTCAAGTTTTTATATAATTTAGATAAAATAAAAAAAAAGTAATGTATGCAATTTAACAGAAGCTGACCCAAAAAGCTCAAAGATTCAAATGTATGTGCAAATGATGATAGTGAGTGTGTGATGACCATCTCTTAATGTCATGTGAAATGCGATGTGAAAACCCATATACTGTATTTCTATGCTACTCTTTTTTGCTGTCTTTAATATTGAGGTTGCCGGTCAACTACTTTTCTTTTTTCTTTTGTCTTTTTGGTGTATTCACCAACACTCTACAATTGTAATGCACTCTGGAGAGAATAACTAATCACAGGGCTGTCACTGTGATGCATTTCTTGGCTAGAATGCACATGTGCAACATGTTTGTTCTTAGTGAAAATACAGTAAAAATGCAGTGAACGTTTTGCTTTTTAAAACAATGTCAGCATTTAGTTTGGCAGTTGATATGCCGTTGGCATTTCCCATGAGTCTTTGTTTCTGTCAGAACTCATTGGTATGGGTCGCGGGGTTAGACGGTTGGAAGGCAAAGGTTATGGATCTTGAGATTGCTCAGTGTTGCGAGCATTTTGAGCATTGTCAGACATGACTCACTTTGGTCTTGATCTTTTTTGATGAGTCAACAGCATGTCATAGACTCTTAAGGGAGTATGTAAATATATTTTATTTACTGAGTGTTTTTCAATGGTTTATCTGAGCTAGCTGGCAGTGAAGAGTATAATCCGTCATTGAAGCACTTACCATTTTTAATTGTGGCTTTCAAACTGACTCCAACTACACTGTGCAGTTAAATGACTAAAAGCAGCCTGAATTTGTCATACATGTCATCATAAAAATGTTCCATCATCAGCCAAATTCTGCAATACCAGCCCATGTGCTGAAAAGATTTGTATTGGTTTTATTGTTTTGTTGAGTAAATTAGCCCACTAGAATGGCATTCCAGTTTACCAGTGTTAATTCACGTTCAGCTTAATTTCAGATAGATTTGTTCTTTATGTTATTGACTTTGATTATTGACACTGTCACGATCTCCAGCTGGAGTGCCCATGAGCTCCTCTAGTGGGCACTCCATCCCATACCTTTACCACTCAATCCCAGACTAGGAACTGATTACAGACACACATGTTTTCCATTAGGAGTACTATTTATGTCACACACACACCTTGCTGAGTCTTGTTTTGCTGTTTCAAAGCGTACATTTCGTTCTGGACATTTCTAAGCATGTCCTTGTTTTCCTGTTTCCTTGCCTTGCGTTGCCTTGCCTTGCCTTTGTGTTTTTGAATTAGGATTGTTCCCTGCAGGACCGGATTGGCTAATCAGGGAGGTTCTGTATAATGGTTATACTGATAAAAATTATGTTTCCTCAAAATTATAATCGTAATGATTGTCATTTGAGAAATGTACTTTTGCATTTCAGGTATTGCACTTTCTCCCGTAAGCACAAATCAATAGAATGTGGATACATACATGGTGTACCGTATTGACCCGAATATAAGAAAATGTTTTTTTTCTTGGAAATACATCTGAAAAAACGCGGTCGTCTTATACTCAGGGTCTAGACTGTGACATGTCAATAATACACCCACAACAATAGGTGGTGCCAAATACGCATAAATCAAGTGTGCCATGAAATACGTAATGTAATGCGTGTTGTAAAGATCGCGAGTAAAAACAAAAGAAAAAGAAACGCTTACAGCTGCATGAGTCGTGACTGTCATGTTAGCCTGATGGGACCAAACTCCCTTTGTGATTTTAAAACGTAAGACAGTACCCAGATTTGAAGACTACAGTAAGATTGAACTTCTACTGTTAACAAGATTTTGGTAGGCTACTATTAGATGGATAGCCTAAATGTCCTAATTCAGATGGGCTACCTGTTTTTTTTTCATGACTCACTTTGGTCTTGATCTTTTTTGATGAGTCAACAGCATGTCATAGACTCTTAAGGGAGTATGTAAATATATTTTATTTACTGAGTGTTTTTCAATGGTTTATCTGAGCTAGCTGGCAGTGAAGAGTATAATCCGTCATTGAAGCACTTACCATTTTTAATTGTGGCTTTCAAACTGACTCCAACTACACTGTGCAGTTAAATGACTAAAAGCAGCCTGAATTTGTCATACATGTCATCATAAAAATGTTCCATCATCAGCCAAATTCTGCAATACCAGCCCATGTGCTGAAAAGATTTGTATTGGTTTTATTGTTTTGTTGAGTAAATTAGCCCACTAGAATGGCATTCCAGTTTACCAGTGTTAATTCACGTTCAGCTTAATTTCAGATAGATTTGTTCTTTATGTTATTGACTTTGATTATTGACACTGTCACGATCTCCAGCTGGAGTGCCCATGAGCTCCTCTAGTGGGCACTCCATCCCATACCTTTACCACTCAATCCCAGACTAGGAACTGATTACAGACACACATGTTTTCCATTAGGAGTACTATTTATGTCACACACACACCTTGCTGAGTCTTGTTTTGCTGTTTCAAAGCGTACATTTCGTTCTGGACATTTCTAAGCATGTCCTTGTTTTCCTGTTTCCTTGCCTTGCGTTGCCTTGCCTTGCCTTTGTGTTTTTGAATTAGGATTGTTCCCTGCAGGACCGGATTGGCTAATCAGGGAGGTTCTGTATAATGGTTATACTGATAAAAATTATGTTTCCTCAAAATTATAATCGTAATGATTGTCATTTGAGAAATGTACTTTTGCATTTCAGGTATTGCACTTTCTCCCGTAAGCACAAATCAATAGAATGTGGATACATACATGGTGTACCGTATTGACCCGAATATAAGAAAATGTTTTTTTTCTTGGAAATACATCTGAAAAAACGCGGTCGTCTTATACTCAGGGTCTAGACTGTGACATGTCAATAATACACCCACAACAATAGGTGGTGCCAAATACGCATAAATCAAGTGTGCCATGAAATACGTAATGTAATGCGTGTTGTAAAGATCGCGAGTAAAAACAAAAGAAAAAGAAACGCTTACAGCTGCATGAGTCGTGACTGTCATGTTAGCCTGATGGGACCAAACTCCCTTTGTGATTTTAAAACGTAAGACAGTACCCAGATTTGAAGACTACAGTAAGATTGAACTTCTACTGTTAACAAGATTTTGGTAGGCTACTATTAGATGGATAGCCTAAATGTCCTAATTCAGATGGGCTACCTGTTTTTTTTTTATGGTATATCAAAAAGTGTATATTTTTTTATGTGATTGTTGGTACATTCTTCCAGTTTTTGCCATACTTTCGAAACAAAAATTAAAATAGGAAAAATATGCAATATGAAAGTAATTAAATTTGTTTTTAAAAAAGCCTTTTTCCAAAAGGTACATCTGGAAAAAGGGGGGTCGTCTCATAATCAGGGTCGTCTTATATTCGGGCCAATACAGTATTTTACCTCATCTAGTATACAGATTTATTATAGGCTCTTTATTATATAAATTAATACCAAATACTTATGCAATCTCTCTGTCTACATTATGAAAACAGCTAAAACAAACGAAAAATAGTATAACAGTGAAATTCCTAGTAATTCCACTAATTCCAAATTGCAATAGCCTATTTTTCTATTAAAACAACAGCGGTTGAGTAAGTGCATTTATTCAGCGATCACAATCGCAAACAATACAGTCGAGATTCCATAACAGAACACAGACCGGCTGAATTATCCTTTCAGTTAGATCGCTAAACTCCAGCTTGTTTGTAGGTGTTTCACATCATCGTCGGCAGGGCTTCCGCAAATCCGCTTCTTGAGCAGCGTGCGTGCGCATGGTTGCCAGATTGCTTAAAATAAGCAAAACACAGGGCAGAAAATGTATCCATGTAACAGTGAAGCTCTGATTCGGGGATTTGAACTCTTGATATCTGGCAATAGCACACATGAAAGCTCTTATAGTAGAGGCGTGTACGTTAGAGCAGTCTGCAATAACATTTTGTCTCCTTTTTTTGACGAAAATAAAAATAGGTTTTTGGTAAAGTTTTTATTTGTTTTTAATACGTTTTAGTCTAGTCTTATTTTGTCAACAAAATTGCATGTTGATATAGTCATAGTTATCGTTTATTGACCTTATTATCGTCTTGTCTTTGTCTCGTCTTATGGTGCGTTCAAGTCATGTCGGATAGATCGTATTTACAAGTTGAACACCACCACAAAGTCGTTATTACGAGTGGGAAACTCAACATTTTCTTTAAGCCCCAAGTTTCCGAGTTGGGGGCGTGTCAGTGAGAAAACGTGTCAGATGCAATGGACGCATCCAAAGACTAGATTTGCAGCATCTGTATTGATGGTTAATTTGTTGAAATTAATAAAATTATACATTTTTTGTAATGTAAAATAAAACTATATGTTACATATACAAAATATTATATTATTGTATAATTACCAAAGAACATATATTGATTCAGTTTACATCACCTTCATAAATTGAATAAAAACTGAAAAAATCAAAAATACAATGACGCACATTCTTTATTCATCATTTTGTAGATGTAAAGTTTAAAAAAATCGTTGAATTTTATGGAAATAAAGTTAAATCGCCATATTGTTCTGACCAAAGTGACTTGAATGCACCTGACATCGTTATTATGACTTGTCAACTCGTAAGTACGAACACCCAAGGAGCACTAGTCATGGGAAAAAAGCTCATCAACAAACATTTTTCATCCTAGTTTTCGTTACCAAAATTCACACTAATGCAAACAACTTATTGATTATGAGTCCAACATCCAGCAAGGCAGGAAAACTTTCAATCTACCTGAGGGAAGACATTTTTTACTATTGTAAGTTAATACTGTTGAATAGAGAGAAAGAAAATAGGTTACATTTAAAAAAAAAAAAATTAACTTCCAGCATATTCTTAAACTTGGACCTCATTATAGAAGTAGCCCACACTCTCTAAGTTTTCATTCATTCATAGGCTATATGGCAATAAAACTTGATACTATTCAAAAATGTAAGTGCCATATAAAAAATGCTTTATCGACTGACGTTTCATAGACATTCAGTTTTTATTCTTTAAAGTTTCATGCCATTAGGGCCTATGCTATCTCACAGTATTTTCACCGCCTAAAGTACAGTATAATGGTATATTTACTCAGGCTGATGACATTTTTTTTGTAGACATTAAAATTATTTTTAGAATAATTGTACATAAATTGGTTAAGCAAAGCAAACGTGATTATTTCTGAGAAATGTTTAACTACAGGCAGACATTACAGTACAAATATTTTGAGCGTCCCTTATTTTCTTATAGGCCTAAAGAATCACAATTGTCCTTTATTTTCCATTTCTGAAGAAAAATTGGCAAGCCTAATGTTGACGTAATTATCTTTTGACTCCCCGTACAGAGGCACCTTGCTAAAAAAAAAGTCAGTTGTTGGAGAAATGCGATTAAATATACAATGCATTACAAGGCTGTAGAGAAGAGTGCACTTTTGCAGATGTACACTGAGGTTTTAATTGCATTTAATAGGCCTATAGTCAGTCATGAACTAATGTGGGCCAGTCTAAGGCATGAAACTCCAGAAGGAATGGCTAGTTGAATACTACTAATATGTACTGGTATGTAAATAATACTAAAATAACAGCAAAAAATATATGCAATACTATCTTAGAATTCAGCCTCTGTCCCTATGATGCCTTAAAATTGTAACAAGGCTGCTTTAAGCAGGGATTGAACTCGTGTCTCTGGCGTGCTAAGAGTATGAAATTACTCACTGAGCTACTCCCAGACAGTTAAACCCAAAAGCAGAAGTGCAAAAAGAGCCAAGGGCCATGGATCTTCAAAAAGTAAATCATTTCTAGAGAAACAAGTACAAAATAAACATAGAAAACTGAGCTTCCATCAAACAAAAAAAGACACAAGGGTCCAAAAAAAATACAAGCGCAATCGAACCTAACTTGAGGACTGGCAACTGGATACACAGGAAGAATAGGATCAAGACTGAACAAAATAGCAGGGAACAAACAGACTTATAAATGGTCAAACACAGGTGTGGGGAATCAAAGTTGATGAGCAGGATACTGAACATGATACAGGGCGATGGCGCCATCTGGAGGAGTGGAGAGACTAGAGTGCGGAGTGGAGAGACAAGTGCCATCTGCGGTTCTGGAGGGAACATGACATAAAGGGCTCAATGAGAGTGACCCCTGCAGGCCAGGATGAAAACAGCAATGCAGAGATGAGCCCATTACAAAAATACTGTCTAGGTTGGCAGCTCAGAATGCACTTTTACAAAGTGATAATGTCTGGACTGCTAAGCCATGGTTTAGACACTTGGCTTTATTGTAGTGATCCAGAATAATCCTCAGACACATATTCTGTATTTCCAGTATATTAGAAATAAGCAGAGCTGACAATCAACTGAGAACTTTGTGCAGAATTACCATCTTTGAGAAAGGTCATGACCTTTCTCTTCAGCTGTAAAAAGCCAATCAGGCATCTGGTAGAGTTAGAGTGTCTCTGTGTCATCCTGAAATGTGTTTGACTGTTGATCAAACACCAGCTGGCCCTTTTGAAAAACATAAGGAAGTACACACACACACACACACACACACATATGCATGCATGCACTCATTCATGCTGGGATGAGTGGTCGGATGTCCTTGTACTGTATATCAACAGAGGAGCTATGTTTAAAAAACAAAAAAAACTCAGGTGTGTGTTTAGACTCGAGCACTATTCAGAAAAATGATTAATGATTGCATGGCACTGGGATAAAATTAATGTATTCGGAAAGCAATTAATTCACAGGAAGACAAGGAGTTATGACATCATATTATTACTTTTAAATGTAATTTATACCTGTGATGTCAAAGCTGAATTTTTTAGAAGCCATTACTGTGGTCTTTAGTGTCACATGATCTTCATAAATTATTCTAATCTGCTGATTTGGTGTTCAATTAACATTTCTTATTAGTCAAGTCAAGTCAAGTCAAGTCTGCTTTATTGTCAATTCTTCCACATGTACAGCACATACACACAGAGAATTGAAATTGCGTTACTCTCAGACCCTTGGTGCATACAGATAACATAAATACAGATAGGTACAGATTAAATACAAAATACAACTATACAAATATACAAATAAGGTAAAATGTAAAAATATATCTATATATATAAAGCACAAGGCATATGGCAGATAGAGTGCAAACCAGTAAAAGTAAAACAGTGCAGATATAGTGATTGTAGTGCAAAAAACAATGATTTGTAGTGCAAAAGAGCTTATTTCGACTGATTAAAGTGACAGTGTGTGTGGATTTGGGGGGGAGTGGGAGAGTCCATCAGAGGGTCAGAGTTCAGAGGTGCGTGGGGCAAAAGAGGGGAGGGGGGGCAAGGTCGGGAGGGAGTTCAGCTTCCTGACAGCTTGATGGATGAAGCTGTCCTTCAGTCTGCTGGTCCTGGCCTGGCAGAGTTTAACTCTAAAAATGTGGTTCTGCCGACGTCGAGCAGAAACTCACGACTACATGCGCGCTTAGAAACATATTACTATCAATGTTGAAAACAGTTGTGCTGCTTTATATTTTTTGGAAACCGTGATACATTACTATTCAAACGTTTGGGGTAAGTAAGATTTATAAAGAAAAAGAAAAGGAAATTAATACTTTTATTCAGCAAGGATGCATTAAATTAATCAAAAGTGACAGTAAAAACATTTAAAACAATACGATTACAATTAGAACGTTTAACTGTTCCCTATCGATACTTCACTCGTACTGCGTCTTGCTTAAGAGCGAGATGCAGTAGTGGGGGTCGGTGATGGAGTGGGCCTCCGGAGCAGACCGAGATCCCGCAGCTCTTCGGCGTGTGCAGAGTTTAACTCTAAAAATGTGGTTCTGCCGACGTCGAGCAGAAACTCACGACTACATGCGCGCTTAGAAACATATTACTATCAATGTTGAAAACAGTTGTGCTGCTTTATATTTTTTGGAAACCGTGATACATTACTATTCAAACGTTTGGGGTAAGTAAGATTTATAAAGAAAAAGAAAAGGAAATTAATACTTTTATTCAGCAAGGATGCATTAAATTAATCAAAAGTGACAGTAAAAACATTTAAAATGTTACGATTACAATTAGAAGGTTTATCTGTTCCCTATCGATACTTCACTCGTACTGCGTCTTGCTTAAGACACTAAGGGGGAAAACACCTTTTCTCCGAATACTGAAGCCTTTTTCAATCACGCAGTGAAACTGCACAGCCATTGTTTCGTGCAGTGCTCGGTGACGAGTGAGCTCATGCCGGCCATTCAGGATGATTACATTGAAGCAGATCCTATCGCAAGTGTACCCAGGGGACTGGTTCTTTTTGGTTGATCTGAAAGATGCCTACTTTCACATCCAGATAGCCCCCACCACTGGCGGTTCTTGAGATTCGCCTTCGAGGGAGTGGCATATCATTACATGGTCCTTCCCTTCGGACTGTCCCTAGCTCCCCGCACTTTTACGAAGTGCATGGATGCTGCTCTTTCCCCACTGAGACAGATGGGAAGACCTTTGCCCTCTCAAGGCGTTTCAGAAGATGTTGGGCCTCATGGCTTCTGCGTCTCCAGTACTTCAGCTGGGCCTGCTTCGCATGCGGCCCCTTCAGTACTGGCTGAAACCACGAGTTCCGTTCCACGCCTGGCATGTGTGTCAAGGTAAGCCGGGCCTGCATAGCAGCCTTGCCCCTTGGAAAGACTTTCAGTGGATGGATCGGGGCATGCACCTGGGTATGGTCTGCAGAAGGAAGGTAGTCTTGACAGACGCTTCCAACACGGGTTGGGGAGCTCTGTGCGATGGCAAACCGGCTTTCGGCCATTGGTCAAAAGTGGAGAGTCGGCTTCACATCAACTGCCTGGAAATGTTGGCAGTATGTTTGGGCCTTTGCACCTTCCTGCCAGACACCACGTGCTAGTCCGCTCAGACAGCATGACAGTGGTGTCATATATAAATCGCCAGGGCGGTCTCTCCTCAAAGCGCCTCTTCATTCTGGTAGAGCGCCTCCTCGAATGGGCTCAGCCACACTTGTGTTCACTAAGAGCAGCACATGTGCCTGGCAGGTTGAACCAAGGAGCGGACATGCCATCCCGGAGCAACGTCCCCTCAGAAGAGTGGATGCTCCACCCGCATACGGTTCACAGAATCTGGGAGATCTTCGGCAAGACAGAGGTCAACCTCTTCGCCTCAGAAGACAACTCTCGCTGCCCAATTTACTTTTCGCGTTGGCCCACAACTGGCCCAACCTCCTCCTTTACGCTTTTCCCCCGATCGCCCTGATCCGATCCCACAGGTAATGAGGCGAATCAAGGAGCAGATTGGTGGCCCTGCTCTGGAGGACCCAACACTGGTTCACAGAGCTGTCTCAGCTGCTTATAGCAGCCTCGTGGCCCATTCCCCTGAGTCAAGACCTCCTGTCTTAGGCTAACAGAACGATATGGCACCCCCAGCCCGATCTGTGGGCCCTGCACCTCTGGCCTCTCGACGGGAGCCTGCGGACCTCCCCGAGAGCATGATAAACACGATATCTCAGGCTAGAGCACCCTCTACAAGGAGCAGCAGGTCGGATCAGACGATTAAGACGGGCGGTTGGTTCCGCTGCCGGGCCATTGGTTCGTTTTTAATACACTGCACGAACCAATGGCCGTGCAGTTTCACTGCGTGATTGAAAACGGCTTCAGTATTCAGAGAAGGCACTGGTAATTTTCTCCCTTAGCATCTTAAGCAAGACGCAGTACTCGTTCCCGTATCTCAGGGAACCGATGTTACGTTAGTAACCGAGTACGTAATCTGTTCATCAAACAATTCTGTAAAAAGGTGTCAAAAATGTTTAATGCATTAAAGGGGTCATGATCTGAGAAACCAAAATTCCCTTGATCTTTTGACATACTATAAGAGGTCATTGTACTATAAAAACATCCTGCAAGTTTCAGAACTCAAACTTTCTCAGTCTAAAAACAGCTTATATTGAAGCCAGTCTGCCAAAACGACAGCTTGTGAAATGTTAATAATGTGGGTAAACACCACCTCCGCAGAAGAAGACCAATGCCTGGTCTACATCGCTGCCTGTTTTTCCCTGACCCACCGATCTGCGCATGTATATAAAGAGAGGGGCGAACCCTGCCTGTTTCCACTACACTCTTTAGTAAAGTTTGCAACTCTGTTGTCACACCGTCCGCATCTTAGTTTTCTAGATTTTTCTACTTCTAAACATTTTTTGTTTTTCCAAGTTGAGGAAAAACAGTCTTTGCATTGCCTTCTTTCTGATCCCAACGTTAGGAAAGAGTGAATGAAAGTTATTTTTAATGATGATCCAGACCATGTCAGTAAGAACTTGGTCCTTTGTTCACTTAATTTTACAGCAGATTCGTTTACAAACAAGTAACAGTTTGACATGAGATTTTCAAAAAGATTGAAACTAAAAGACGATGCTGTGCTTACTGTATTGGATCAGACACTAATCTCGCAGCACACAAGTGTGAGTAACTGTTTTCATCACGTGGTCACTACTGCTTTGTCTCTTTTTACAGATTGTTTCAAATCAAATAAATTTCTTTATAAAGCACCTTAAAAGACACAGAGTGTACAAGTGCTGTACAATTACATAAAACACAGTAAAATACAAAGATAAAGATGATAAAAATACAGCAAGAGCAATTTAAATACAATAAAAATGAGCTAATATAAATGCATCTAATCTGAAGCAATAGTCCTCACAAAGCAGCAAAGGCCTCATCAAACAAATATGGCTTAAGACGAATTTTAAACATGTTTACTGAGGTAGATGATCTAATAGATATTTGTAGACCATTCCACAACTTTGGGGCAGCCACTGAAAAAGCACAATCTGTGATGTTGGTCTTGAGATCTCAGAGATCTCTGTGAACAATGAAAATTCACGAGCTCAGAAATATATTTTGGTGCCAGTCCATGTTGGGCCTTAAAAGTGTACAAAAGCACCTTATACTTTATCCTACAATGAACAGGTAGCCAGTGTGAAGAGAAAAGGTGATATATGATCCCTCTTTCTTGTGTTACTCAGTAACCATGCTGCAGCATTGTGTATCTGCTGAAGACAGGAAAGTGAAGACTGGCTTACACCCAGGTACAAAGCATTATAACAATCAAGACGTGAAGTAATAAAAGTATTAATGACTTTCTCCAGATCACTGAAAGATAAGACAGATTTGAGTTTAGTGATATTTCGCAGTTGAAAGAAACTAGGCCTATTCTTCACAACTGAATTAATTTGTCTGTCAAACTGTCTGTGTCAAAACATTGTAGCATACTTATGCAAATTGGATGACAAAGGGCCTAGACTTGTTGCTATATTTTTTGCATAGTTACTAGGTCCAAATATAATAATTTCTGTCTTTTTCTCATTTAACTGAAGAAAGTTAGTATTCATCCACCATTTTATGTCTTTTAAACATTCAAGGAGTGATTTAACATATGTATCATCTCCAGACTTTATAGGCAAAGACATCTGGGTGTCATCCACATAAAAGTGGTATGAAATACTATATTTCTTAAAAATAGAGCAAAGAGCAAGCATATAATGAAAATAGCACTGGTCCTAAAATGGAACCTTGAGGGACCCCAAAAGTAATAGACGCTATTGATGATAAAAAAGCTTCCAATTTTAAAAGAAAAGGTTCTATTTTGAAGATCCAAACCAACTTAGGGCAGTTCCTTGGATGCCCACATGACACTTTAAACATTCAATTAGAATAGTATGATCAATCGTATCAAACACTAAACTAGTTTTATTATTTATAGTTTTAAATAAAACCTGAGAACTGTGGGCATTTTGTGCAATTATCCCAGAAAATATTCTGCTCTTGATGTTTTCACTGCTTTTTCATATTTACATCGTAAGATACCTCAGCCTAGCCTTCTGCCATATAAAGAACCAGATCAAGAGTGTGACCATGCTGATGAGTAGAGAGGTTATACACTGAAAAATTAAATGAGTCATGATATTTAAAAACTCTCTGGCTAAAGGTTTCAATGGACAGCAAACATGAATGTTAAAATCACCAAGAAGTACAATGTAGCCAAACAAAGTTACAATCGCAGATAAAAACAAAATCAGAAAATTCCTGTATAAAATCTGTGTTATGTTTGGGTGGTCTATTTACAAGAACAAATAAAGGACTTGGCAAAGCAATTAAAAATGATTGCACCATTGGTAACTCTCGGCAGGGATTAATCGACATTTCCACTTGTTTTTAAAAATTGATGTTATACCTCCCCCTCAACCAGCATGTCTCGGGGTGTTAAAAAAAGTTGCAGTCCATAGGTAAAAGTTCAGAAAAAGGGCTTATATCTCAGACATTAAGCCATGTTTCAGTAACAAAAAATCTTATTTTCATGGTACAAAGAAATCATTTAAAATAAATGTATTGTTTGCAACAGATCTGGCATTGACCAATGGTAGCGTCACTATCTTTTTTACAATCAAAAGTGTCATGTTGAGTACTAGCCTATACTGATGTTATTGTATCCACATGCTGTAGGTTGTTGAACTGTATTCCTCTGCCACATCTCCGCAATCTAGCCAAAACGATCCGTGATGTCGGCACACGCAAAGCAGTGCAGGCATACTGTAAGTGGGTGCTCTTTGACCCCAACCCGGTCTCCTTTGGTACCGATATATATCCACATGCCATATGTAATTGAACTGTATCTCTGCGATCTAACCAGGACAATTCATGACGTCAGCACACACGAAGCAGAATAGATATACTGTAGATAGCACCTTAACTCCAGCCAGAAGTTCTCTAGGGAGTATTGTTGGTTATTGTAGCCAAAATTCAGACCATTTCTTGCTCAAACCCCTAGACCAGCTCGTTAATAATAAATAAGAGCCACAACGTGGGAGCGATGGCATGCCGACAGGTAACCAGGCGCCATCTTGCTCGGACTTGCTATATTTTGCTAAAATGTTTGATATGTATTGAGTTATTTATGCATTTTTGACCTAAATCACAGCAGTGCCCATCTATGAGGAATGTACGCTGTCAAACATACACAACTATTAGCTAATCATAGCAGTGAGTGTTTACTTACTTTACTTAAAAACATCACAGAAAATAGCCTATCACTTCTAAATTATGATGTTTTTTACGTAAAAATATTGATAACATTATAAGTGGACTTCAGAGAACAGTACAAAATAAAAAAGGCAGTTTGTGACCCCTTTAAAATGTTTGATAATAATAAGAACCATTATTAATAGTTGAGCACTGATAATAATTGATAATAACTGAGCACCAAATCAGCATATTGGATAGATTTCTGAAGGATCATGTGACACTGAAGACTGGAGTAATGACTGCTGAAAATTCAACTTTGCCATCACAGGAACATCCTGATTATTCCAAACTCTTGACTGTACATGCATTTTCATTTGAAACAAACATTATTTTGGCCAAAGACATTGTGTGACTATTTTCTCTCTTTACATGTGTACATGTTTACTGTCATACTTCTCTGCTCCCCCTCTCTTTATATTGGCACTAGTGTTTGGCTGTCTCTGTTTCTGTCTGTTACTACCAATGGCATTATTGGCCTAAATCCTGTCAGCCTGGCTTTGGTTCTGCTGTTTCAGTCAATTTGCTGTAGAGCAGTTTGGTTGTGCTAAAGCTCAGCTCAGCAGGGACAGAAGCACGATCCACTTAAAACGTCTAGGTACACAGCGCTGACTCTAAACGTGCTCAAGTCCACCTCTTGGTTGTTGAAGAGGCATCTGTATTCCAAATGTATGCCTATGAACAGTCAAACAGAAGCTGATTGTTTTCTTTTTGGATAACAGTGTTAATCTAGTGAGATAATCAAAAACCACAGTTAACTATATGAATTCATAAACCAGTCCTCACACAATTCGAGCAGCTGTTGAAATAAAAATCTCAAAGACACTGAAGCTCTGTTTCAAAAACTTTTGAAAAAAAAAAAACTTGCCCCTTTTAGACTTGCACTCTATTCATTTACTAACTGCTTGTTTTCTTAAAAAAATAAAACTAGCTTCTCTATTCTTTTTGTATTCTATCTATTTGTTTTCTTTTAATTTATTATACAATAAACAAAAGCAAAAAAAGGCTTCTAACACTAGCTTGCTCTATTCTTTTTCTGTTCTATCTGTTTTCTTTTTATTTATTATATAATAAAAAAAAATTGCTACGTGTACTGTGTTAAGCTAATTGAGACTTGTTATAGCACTTGCGTATCATTGCTCTTTTGTTGATTTTGATAGCTTCCATTGTCCTCATTTGTAAGTCACTTTGGATAAAAGCATCTGCTAAATGACTAAATGTAAATGTAAATGAAACTTTTGACTAGTGTTAAAATCACTGGCTATGTTTTTACGTGCACAATTTTTGTTTCAATCGGACTGAATTTATTCCGATTGATGAATCTGAATGTAGTGTTTACATGAATGCTAGGACGTTGTCCTGCTTCACTTCACAGTTGCCGAGTGAAAGGAGAGTTTTATAATAACAGGACACGCATTTATACAACACTTTTTTCAAAAGGAAGAACAGCTCGTTCCGCGCGTCATACGTCATTATGCTATTTCTGCGTCATTGCACATGCGCAGTCCTTCCAGTTTTGGAGTTCAATGCGATCAAGAGTTTACATGTACTCTCAATAGTATTAGAAAATAAATAAACCACCCCCTTCAATCCAATTGAAATTTCATTCCGATCGTGGTAGTCGGATCGATTAAGATGTTTACATGAAGGCTTTTCAGTCCGACTGAGCCATCAATCCGATTAAGAACGGATTATTTGATTGCATGTAAACATAGCCACTGACAAATAATTTTCTTTATAGTTTTCATCAACGCCATTTTTTCACAAATGAAAACGAAATTTTATTTTTTAATGACAAAAACGGTTAGGAAAATTTTATGGCCTTTTTGTCAGCAAATAAAAACATTACAAAAAATGTTATGGGGGGTAAGATATCCAATTAAACGTATGCTGTTTACGTTGCAAACTTTTAATTGATATTACCCTGTCTCATAATTCATCCAATATTAATCCAATCTGCCAGGATAAATGGGATAAGATTTAAGCAAAAAGTATTATTCATGAAAACAGAACAGATGAGTAAATATGAATATCACTGAAGTGAACATTGAACATATATTTATCTTTGAACAAACCTTTATTAAAATAAGACAATATATAAACGTTCCTTTCTGTATATGCTTTTACTCAAATCAGTTGTTATTTCAGTGTTAACTGAATCCAACAATACATAAATTATTTTGATTTATTTATGTGCTTTGCATTTGTAGCTCTGAATATATGAATCTTTGATTGTGCTAAATTCTGAATTATAACTCATATAAGAGTATTAGCCTATCAATATACTTGTCCTTTTGTTTCAGTAAGGCAGAATGATGTGTACTACATACTGTATATACTAGGCAGATAACAAGACAAAGTCTTAAAACACGCACTTATCCTTTACCAACATGCTTGCTGTTCAAATGTTGTGGTACTTACTGGTAATTGCCTTTGGTTGTTAAAAATGTTTTTTAAGGATGAGCTGTTTTTTACTGACAGAGGAGAATGTAAATTATTCTTAAGGCAACTAAAAAAAAACAGACTTGCATTAATGGAGTCCAATGTACAATACCCTGAAGAGTTAGAGACCCATGGCAAAAATACCATCTAAAAGCATCAGTCACAAATATAAATTATAGCTCATTATCCCGTAGAGTCGTAGACAAATGTTCTCTAATGTGGTGGCCTGGGTGCTTCCACACTTTTATGTTGAAAGCATGGCTGGGATGGGCTACTTTTTGACATGCGTTTGCGATTATATCATAGAACAGGATGTGGATCACTACTCAAGCAGAATAATGATACATTATCACAAAAACAGCATTTATTACTATGGACTGGCAAATTGCTACATTACCTAACATGCCCTTTAGTTTTAAAGGAAAAAAATTTATATGTTTCTCTCTTTTGCAAACATCGGCCCTGTCCCAAATGGCACCCTAAAACCTTGCGGCCTTCCTCTGAGTCCACACTTTCATGAAGTAATGCCGCTTTGACTGTCGGGTAGAAGTCTGCTGCGGAGCTCGCCCCAATGTGGGTTCGGCAGAAGTGCGGATCGAGGGCGCATAACGGCCGCAAAGGGGGCGCTCACGAGCACCCTTCTGAACACTAAAATGACGAATGGGACACCCTACGGTCTTGCGGACATGCACATACAGCTGCGATTATAAGTCCATAAGACCGCAAGTGCACATGAAGTGTTCCATTTGGGACAGGGCCATCATCGTCATGCCCTTAAGTCCAGAGTTTTAAAGTGCCACTCAATATACGTAGTGACTTCCTTTAGGTTTCCCATTATAAAAATAAATAAAATCTGTTAAGTTTTTAATAAATACAAAAGAGACGCATTAATAAAATATACAACACTGCTGCCGCCATTCATTGTCTTCTATGATAAGCAATGCTTGTGCCACTTTTTCAAATGGGTGTGTATTGTTTGTTCCTGACACTAGCTTCTGTGTACACTGGTGCTGTTGTTCTATGGTATGTGCCGGCCATGCCGCTGCTTTCATTTGGGAATGTTGTATACACTAACTGCTATGCATGCCTGCATATATACTGTAGCTAAGCCAGCTTCTGGTGTTTGGACGGACTCAGAGAGGAAGTGGTACATAAGCTCTCTGGAGTTGAAGGCAGTTTATCTAGCCCCCAAGTATTTCTACACTGAAGTCCATTACCACCATGCTCTCATTGGCTCAGATAAGATGACAGTGGTGACATACATAAATAGACAGGGTGGTGTCAATTCTCGCCCTCTCCTGAGGCTTGCGAAGAAGCATTCTGCTATGGGCAGCATCTCCTTTCTATACAAGCTGTCCACATACCACCCTTCTGAATTGCAGGTTGGACAAGCTTTAAAGGCAGGGTGTAGCTCAGGGAAAATGGAGACTACAACCACAGACGGTTAATATGATGAGGCAAATATTCAGGCCAGGGGAGGTAGACCTCTTTCCGACAGTGGAGAACACACGCTTCCCGCTGTTCTTCTCTCTGGTGGAGAATTCCACTGTGTCCCAATCCAGAATTGTGGAACCTGACATCTGGTAACTCAGCGGAGCCTCCAGTGCTGCTTACGCTGGAGTAACAAGTGTTAAAAATGATTGCTGAACTGAAAGCCCCATCAATCAGATGCCTCTATGTTCATAAATTGAAATTATTTAAGAGCTGGTACTGCTCAAGGAAGGAGGGTCATTCTCAAGCCAAGGAAGGGCTATGTCAGTATGACGTGACAATTATTGTTAACATAGGCTCATAGGTGCTGCAGCAATAATAGAATATTATAAATAGAATAAGCGTCTGACTCCGGTGCTAATTAGAGCTTAACCTTGTTGAAAATGTCTGTATGTCTTCTGCCTCTCTGGGCAAGAGACTCAGAACTTGGTCAGTTCACTTTGTCTCTCTTGGATGGAGACTCTGGACATGCTGCATCTGTTGTTGTCTTGCTGGACGAAGATTCTGATTGCAGGGTACCTCTTTCCTCAGAGGCTGGAGGCTCAGAACGTGTTTGTATCTGTTGCTGCATCAAAAGCTGGAGACTCAGGGCATGGTCTGTTGATGTCTCTCCCTCACGGGCCAGAGACTGAGAGCCTGAATGGATCTGTTACAGTCTCACCTTCACAGGCCTGAGACTCAAAACATTAAATGTACAGTACCTGCAAGTGCGGGAGACTCGAGAACAATTGTATCTGTTGCTGCCTTTCCTGTAGTTGGCCGCAGGCTCAGAAAAATTGGTGTATGTTGCTGCCTTTGCTGTAATATGCCAGAGACTCACAATGCTGTTTGTATCTGTTACTATTTCTCTGGATCAGAGACTTAGAATGATGTATCTGCTATTGTCTCACATTTGCAGGCTGGAGACTCAGAACGAGTAGTGTCTTTTGGAAAGGAATCTTTATCCCTTTTCAATGAGGAGATTGCAATTTGGAGCTTCTCTCTTTCCGTGCTGTGATTGGCTATTTCCATCAGAGCGGGGGGACATGGTCTGGCCCACCCTTCTTTCCTCCTGTGGAGCTTATTTGTATAGTCCAAACACACATTTAGGAAAGTGTCACTAAAGTTTTACCGATGCATTATTCACTTACCAAACCACAACCAGAATACCTTTGGCAATGTTACAAATGCATTTTCAAATGCAAGTCCAAACATGAGGGAAAAAGATTGAACTGTCATGCATGCATTGATTTGTCCATTAACAGATGAGTTTGTGTAAGATGTTGCACTACACATCGCTGTCATTGAGAATATTATTTCTCTGAATAAGTATAAGATGGGTGCTGTAGTTTGCATCATTTTTATAGTTTGAAAACATAATTAAGGATCCATATGATCTCTCTTTGTTTCGCCCACTGGTGCTGTATCCAGAGGTCCTAAGGAATTTTTATGTTGGCCACAGGCCAAAACTTAGGAATCAACCTCTAAGTAGGTGAAGGGCAGAAACTGCATTTTGACCAATGAGTTGTCCTGTCCTTCCTGGGTTTAGTACCAGAGATCTTCTATGTGCCCTCTAAGAGGTGTCTGGCTGTTCTCCTAGCATCTTTATCTGACAGTGTTGGACAGTTTGCTTATGTTAGTCTACCAAGATCCAATCAAAATTTAACATATTTGTTCGCTATTGTGGTCAGAGAGGGCCCTTGAATATACTGTTCACTACAGAAGTGTCACATCTGTTTTAGATTTTGTTCAGGCTGATGTTTTCATGTCTTTTAATTTGTAAATTGTCATATTCATGGTTCCTATCTATTGTCATGTGACTCACTGTTCCAGTCATGTGTCTTATGTCTTGTCATCTCTGGTTCCTGCTTGTTCATGTGTCATGTTCTTATTGATTCATTGTCGTGTTGTGGTTTTCAGTTCCCTTCTGAGAGAACGAGAAATTGTGCCCTCTAGTGGTCACTATGGGAATGCTTTCGGCGTGACCGGTGTCTGTAGCAAACATCTAAAAACAACAATAACATTGGTGGGGCAACAGCCTATGTCGTCACTACTGGCGCGATCACAGTATACAAGGGCGCCGAGAAAACACGTCATCCTCTTGTTCGTCTTCATTGTCATTTGTTTATGTTAGCAGCTAAGCATGACTAGGAGTGCATGCTCTCTCGTCAGAGGTTTTGCTCTGATACCAGCGGTTTCAAACAACGTGTGTGTTGTGTGTGGGTGAGAAGAAAGCGGCTTCAGCTCTCCAGGGAGTTGAATGTGCTCATTGCACTCATTGAGCTTATTTATTTGTGGATAAGCATGAATTGAACATGTTCGACTCACTAGGAGGCAGGCTGTGCTCATTGTATGCATTCACGGACTACTGAGACAGGAGGTGAGCCCAAGATTAGACATTAACCCAAGATTTAAAAGTTTGTGGCAGCGGTTTCTTTTTTTCGCACTTGATTTCTCAGGGACTCTGGTGCTTAAACAAAGCGTGTTTAGCTCCCTGCGGAGCTGAATGCATGCTGTGAATTGTGGTTGTAGTGAGAATTCTCTGTCTTTCACCCGCGGTTCGAGTCCCGCTGTTGCCGAGGCAATTAGTCAGACCATTCGTGGGTGCATTCGCAGGGAGCATGGAAGGGACCTAACGGGAATTTTTTTCCCCTTTCAGTAATCCCTGCTGTTTCTCATTCCTTATGCATAAAGAATTGTATAATGTGGATATCTAATCTGCAGTTGTTGGACACATATGATTCATATTATGATAGTCATTCAGATCAGTCATATTATGCTGCACCCTGGAAGCCCATGCTGTTCGTCTTTACTCTAATTTCAGTGTTGTATGTCTTCCTGTGAGCCTACTCTGTCTGAGAGTCAGGGGTTGTAGGCCCCATGTGATGGGACCTCCCCCACCCAGGGGACCACTTGGGTTGTATTGCCTGCTACAAGGCTACCTTAATTAGGTCCATCCTCTTTCTCAAGTGCAAGCTTGCAAGCCCCATTGATGCTTGGCCCTGAACTGAGCTGGCACTCCTTACCCGCTGGGTAGTAGTGCCCCTCTTTGGCCTCCCCTGTTGAAAGTCAGGAGATGAGGGTCCTACCTGGGATCTCTCTCCCTTCGCTCTGGTGACTTTTTTGGTTTTGTGGTCTATTAGACCTCCACAATTAGGTTATCCTTAGCCCAAGGTATAGGCCTTGTGTGACCTCCTTGTTCCTCTTGCGCCCCTGGGATGAGCTGATGCTCCTTACCTATGAGTAGGTGTAGCTGAGCATTCTGCTCCCCAGGGGGCAGGAGCTTCACTGTACCTCCCTCGTGCCCTGAGGGCTGCTCGTGAGTACGTCTCTGGTGTAGTATCCTGGTTCCTGAATAGTGGGTGGCTAGGCCTACTCTATTGGGCCTCCCAGCTTAACCCTCTGGGGTCTGAAAACACCCAAAAAGTTTTGACATGCCCTGACATTTGTGCTTTTTTTCAGTATCTTAAAGACATATTCATGGCTAAAGTCAATAATATGTAAGCAGCATGAATTAACATATTTGTGTTTTTGAGAAAACAACATTTATGCGTGGTTAGTGAGAAACAAAACATTTTAAGTCACTGAAATAAGGCCATAAAACATACAGAAAAATTTTTGACAAGACTTTTGAGAAGTGGATGTGGTAGACTAGAGTTTTTGCTACAAAATGATGTGAAAATCATCCTGTTCACTCATTCACAGAAAACAATATATTGATTTAACTTTTGTAAGACATGTTTTGTGTTAAAAAAGTCCATATGCGAGGTGAGTGACAATGGCCATGAATATTTAGTGACTCACACCTGAGAGACAAAGGGCTCTCAGAGAGTTACAGAACATTAAAAAACATCCTGGCATCATGAGACCTTTAGATGCAATGAAATGAATCATATTTCAAAAGGTTTCACTTGATTTCATACATTTAGTCCAGAATTATTTTGAAAAAAGTCCAAAATGACTTTTTCACTTGAAAAAGATGTGTACAAGTTATGTCACAATAACACTATAACAACTAATGCAAGTAATAAAAAAATGACTTACTCATCAGAATAATCTCCTCCACTGGATCAAGCTGCACATCGCATCACATTCTTCTTCTGAGGTAAATCCTGATTTATTCCTCTAAGAGTGCCTTCTTCTGAGGTAAATACAAAGTGGATTCCTCTCAATGCGTCTCCTTCTGAGGTAAATTCTTGCTTATTCCATTCAGCGTGTCTTCTTCTTAGGTAAATACAAAGCTTATTCCTCTCAGTGCGTCTTCTTCTGAGGTAAATTCTGGCTTATTTCTCCCAGTGCATCTTCTTCTGAGGTAAGTACAAAGCTTAGTCCTCTCTACACATCTTCTTCTGAGGTAAATACGAAGATTAATCCTCTCAGCATGTCTTCTTCAGAGGTTAACCCTCTGAGGTCGAATCCCACACCGGTGCGGCCTGTCTCATATTTTCTTGATGACCTAAACTGAAGAACTAAAAATAATCCATACATTTTGATCGTACAGATAAGAATAAGGTATTGTTTGAAACTGCAAAGGGTCTACTTTTATTTGTACAGTGGAGAAAATATTTATTTGATCCCCTGCTGATTTTGTACGTTTGCCCACTTACAAAGAAATTAATGGTCTGTAATTTTTATGGTAGGTTTATTTTAACGGATAGAGACAGAATATCAACCAAAACAAATCCATAAAAAACACATTATATAAAGGTTAGAAATTGATTTGCATTTCAGTGAGTGAAATAAGTATTTGATCCCCTACCAACCAGCAAGAATTCTGGCTCCCACAGATTGGTTATGTGCCCATGTGGAACATAAATTAGTCCCGTCACTTTAAGGTTACTCCTAATGTCAGCTTATTAGATGTATAAGACGCCTGTCCACACAATCTGTATCTTCCATTCCAACCTCTCCCACCACCATGGGCAAGACCAAAGAGCTGTCAAAGAATGTCAGAGACAAGATTGTAGATCTGCACAAGGCTTGAATGGGCTACAAGACCATCAGCAAGAAGCTTAGTGAGAAGGAGACCACTGTTGGTGCGATTATTCGGAAATGGAAGAAATACAAAACAACCATCAATCGGCCTTGGTCTGGAGCTCTGTGCAAGATCTTGCCTCATGGGGTAAGGATGATCATGAGAAAGCTGAGGGATCAGTCCCAAACTACACAGGAGGAGCTTGTTAATGATCTTGAGGCAGTTGGGACCACAGTCACCAAGCAAAACATTGGTAACACACTATGCAGCAATGGACTGAAATCCTGCAGCACCCGCAAGGCCCCCCTGCTCAAGAAGGCACATGTACAGGCCCATTTAAAGTTTGCTAAAGAACATCTAAATGATTCAGAGAAGGCTTGGGAGAAAGTGCTGTGGTCAGATGAGACCAAAATTGAGCTCTTTTGCATTAACTCGACTCGCCGTGTTTGTAGGGAGATAAATGCTGACTATGACCCCAAGGACACAATCCCTACAGTCAAGCACGGAGGTGGAAACATTATGCTTTCAGGCTGTTTTTCTGCTAAGGATACAGGATGACTTCACCGCATTGAAGGGCAAATGGATGGGGCCATGTACTGTAAAATCTTGGACGAGAACCTCCTTCCCTCAGCCAGAACAATGAAGATGGGTCATGGATGGGTCTTCCAGCATGACAAAAACCCAAAACATACCACCAAGGCAACAAAGGAGTAGCTCAAGAAGAAGCATATTAAGGTCATGGAGTGGCCTAGCCAGTCTCCAGACCTCAATCCTATAGAAAATCTGTGGAGGGAGCTGAAACTTTGAGTTGCCAAATGACAGCGAAGAAACCTTAAGGATTTAGAGAGGATCTGTAAAGAGGAGTGGATCAAAATCCCTCCTTAGATGTGTGTAAATCTGGTGTCCAACTACAAAAAATGTCTTACCTCTGGGTTTCTGCACCAAGTACTAAATCATGTTTTGCTTGGGGATCAAATACTTATCCCACTCACTGAAATGCAAATCAATTCCTAACCTTTATATAATGGGTTTTTTTCTGGATTTTTTGGTTGGTATTCTGTCTCTATCCGTTAAAATAAACCTACCATAAAAATGACAGACCATTAATTTCTTTGTAAGTGGGCAAACTTACAAAATCACCAGGGGATCAAATAAATATTTTCCCCAGTGTATATAGTCATAATAACTGCAAAACATTGTGCTTTTTTAAAATAAATAAATATATAAATATACAGGGGGTGCTCTATGCCATCTTGGTCTCTGTCATCGCTCTTCACAGACATGTAAATATAACAACCTGAATCTCAGCGAATACTTGCCTCAAAGACATGAGAAATATATGTGTAGGAAGCTTGAAATGTCTACTTTTAAATGAAGTAAGTCATGTCAAATACAAATGTTCTCTGATAAAGTAATCCATATGAAACCAACACAATGTCCAGTTTTTCCCATCTCAACTCATTATCTCTAATGCAATCACACCCACGAGCAGATCATGCTTTTCAAATTCTAAACATCCACGTGAGATGCGCGGACATGTAAACATCACCTGCGTAAACAAACCGAAAAGTTCATCCGGGCTACTTTTTGTTTTCTTGAAGACGGGCTGAGGGGATTAAAACAGAATTGACCTCAGAATAAGAATACAATGCGATGCATCACGCAGCTTGATCCAGTGGAGGATATCATTCTGATGTTTTTTTTTAAATGTTTTATAACATATAAAACCACAAGATATAAAAGTAGTATGAGTGTTAACACTATGAATGTTATTAGAGTCTAGGAATGTTTGGCACAATGGGGTGTTACTGTTCAAGTCTCAGTGTTCAGATCAGTATGTTCAATTACGTGTCCTTGACCTTTACTGTGTATATTTTTATTATACTGTGTTTTAAATATAATACAAATAATAATATAAATACAAATAATCAAAAACCAACATTATTTACTCTCCTCACACTCTTTCTTACTTGCCTCAGTCACTTTCATATTGATGGCACATTATGGGAGACCCTTTGTCTCTCAGGTGTGAATCACTAAATATCCATGGCCATTTTCACTCCCTTTCATACAACTTTTTTTTAAGTCAAGTCAAGTCAAGTCACCTTTATTTATATAGCGCTTTTAACAATACAGATTGTGACAAAGCAACTGAACAGCATTAATTAGGAAAATAGTGTCAATAATGCAAAATGACAATAGTAAACACTCATTTTTCAGTTAAAGACAGTTCATCATTGAATTCAGTGATGTCAACATCCAGCTCAGTTCAGTTTAAATAATATCTTTGCAATCAAGTCAACGATATCGCTGGAAATGAAGTGTCCCCAACTAAGCAAGCCAGAGGCGACAGCGGCAAGGAAACAAAACTCCATCGGTGACAGAATGGAGAAAAAACCTTGGGAGAAACCAGGCTCAGTCGGGGGGCCAGTTCTCCTCTGACCAGACGAACCAGCAGAACGGAAAAATCAATATAAGACGTAATAAAACAGACGATGAATAATATTAACAGCAATTATTATATGATGCAATCAAACTTATAGCAAAATGTGGTAGTTCTGTATGTTGTTTCAGGGTTGGCATCATCTGAGGTCCTCTGAGGGGTTGCATCATCTCTTCTCAGGTGTTCTGGATCCAGACTGAAGCTTGTGTAAATGCTAGTTACCACGGGATGTTAATCCCGTGGCAAACGACAGAGAAACAAATACAAACATAATTAGTGTAGCTGCTGTTCCAACCAAGCAAAAATGATTTGTTTAACCCAAACTAATGAATAATAATGTGCATTTGATTAGATATAACTGCAGTAAAAGATTATGACTGCAGTAAAAGATTATGAGATGCATTATTTGAATGCTTGGCCAAAGAGATGTGTCTTTAATCTAGATTTAAACAGAGAGAGTGTGTCTGAACCCCGAACGGTATCAGGAAGGCTATTCCAGAGTTTGGGAGCCAAATGCGAAAAAGCTTTACCTCCTTTAGTTTTTAGCACAAATCATGTTTTACAAAAGTTAAATCAATATATTATTTTCTGTTAACGAGTGAACAGTATGATTTTCACATCATTTTGTAGCAAAAACTCTGGTCTACCACATCCAGTTCTCAAAAGTCTTGTAAACAAATTTTCTGTATGTGTTTTATGGCCTTATTTCAGTGACATAAATTTTTTTGTTTTTCACCAACCACACATAAACGTTGTTTTCTCAAAAACACAAATATGTACATTCATGCTGCTCAGATATTATTGTAGCCCAGTTTGTGGTGAATACTGTGTCATCAGACTGTAGACATTAATATGTTTTTAAAACACTGAAGAAAACCCCCCCACAAATGTCAGGGCATGTCAAAACTTCTCCAGGGCCCCAAAACACCCTCAGAGCTTATCCCTCTCAACGAGTCTTCTTCCAGAAATGGAATGTAGCCGAGATGAACTGGCTTTGTGTACAGTGGTGATGTGGGCATTTACATGTTTGCATGTCTCACGTGGCTAATTATCATATAAAGAGCCGCGATCAGCTCGTGGGCATGATCACATTAGAGATAATGAGCTCAGACGGGAAAGACTGGACATCACGTTGTTTTCATACTGATTACTTTATCAGAGAATATTTGTTTTCTATAAGACTTATTGCATTTAAAAGTAGACACGTCAAGCTTTCTATAGATATATTTCTCATGTCTCTGTGTCAAGTATTAGCTGAGTTTTGGTTCATTTTTGTGATTCATTTCAGACAGATATTTGCAGAGAACAAGACAGCTGAAAGCGCACTCTGTTTATTTTCTTTATTTTACAAAAGCACAATGTTTTGTTGATGTTATGAGTGTACAGAACAAAAGTAGACCCTTTACAGATTTGAATGATGCATTGCTCTTATCTTTACGATAAAAAAATGACAGAGTGATTTGAGTTCAGAAACATTAAGTAAAAAAAATGCCACAAAACAAGCCGGCACGTTTGTCTACCCCTGAGGGTTAAGTCATCATTAGCCACGTTTCCACTGTCGGGGCAAAAGCAGGCGTGCTATTGTGTGCCAGGGCCAGTCGCGTTTCCACTGTCACTTCCGGGGCTTGATCGTGCCTCGTCGGTGCTTCCTCGGGGCCAACGGCCCAGGTTTTTTGATCACCATACAAGGCAGAAATATTTATAAGCAATGCAAAAGACTATGCACGTTAGACATTAACGTTACCATAGTAAACATGGCAAATACGACCGCTTGAAGAAATCAGACATAAGCTTCTTATTCTCTATGACAATCGTGTATTTATTTAGCAACATTTTATCTGTCATAAGTCTCGTCTCGAGAGTTTAGCTCCGCGTATGTCATAAAAATATAATAAAAAAAATATAGAAATGATCATTCTTTCTAAATGTGATGTATATACTGTGACTACAAATAAACAGAAGCAGACTCGACTGAATAAGTAGATAGGCTATGTTCATACCGCTTTATTTCTGTGTGATTAATTTTCAATCCTGATAAATTAATTCATTATGATCAATGTATCACTTATTGTAAAACACTGATGCTTTTGTATTTAAATCTTTAATAAAGCATGCAGACAAACGGCCGCTTTTATCATGTTCGTTTTGTGATCGTGCTAGTTCCAGTGACTTATTTCTTATTCGTTTTCTGACAAGTTCTATTTGTAGGTGAAATAATGGGGTTGCGTGATGTTGTGCCAGAAAGGCATGTAAAGGGCGGGTTTTAGTGAAGCGCAGCGGAGCTTCAGGCCCAACGGTGGAAACACATCATGATTTTGGCCTCGGTGCTACAGGTTCGAGGCTATTAGCCCTGCCCGGCCTGTTTAAAGCACTGGCTCGCACTGGCCCGACAGTGGAAAAGCGGCTACTGGATTACCTTGACATTGAGCTGTTAGGCCCTCTCAAGGGCCTCCTCAGTCATCAAGGTTCCAGAGTAACTTTGAAACCTCAAGTTGCTTAACCCTGGAAAAAGGGTCTCCTTGAGGCGGTAGCTTCCAGGTTGAGTCTGGTGGTACTCCTCTCACTCCTGAGTGACATTGCATACCCTGCTTCCTGTCGACCCTTCAGGTGTTCTGGCTTTGAGAAGCCACCCTGGGGCCTCTAATGTGGTGAGTGGTTCATATCCCACCCTGAGGGGCTCCTTGAGATTTAAGCTCTCTGTGGTCATGCTGCACATGTGCTGAGCTTGAGTTCTCCTCTCGTTCAAGTTGTCAGGTAACTCTGCTCCTGAATTCCACTCTGCAGATCGTTAGGCCCACAATGGCCCTTCCTGTCATACTGCCCTTATGGTTGGACTGGTGTGACTCCTCTCTCTGAGAGAGGAGCCCCTTCATTCTGAAGGCCTACCATTGGCTCTGAGGAGACATATCATGTGCATGTGTGACTTTGGGTCCTGCACTACTTTCGTAGTTGTGCTGGCATCGCTTCTCCTGGCACAGCAAAGCGCGTTCGAGGAGCTCGCACTGGAGAGAGCTCTGGGGCTGGAGCCGACACTGGAGCGAGCTCTGGGGCTTCATGAATGCATGGCGGGCTTGCCATATTAATGTTAATAAGGCTTGCCACATTAAGGTCTGTCGAGCTTGACTGAGGAACGGCCAGCTTATAGGTCCCAGATTGGGATCGGAAGCTCTCCAGACACCAGATGACTGCCTCCTTCCAGCCGAGTTTGGTGGTGTCTGGGAGCTCCGTGGGATGATGCAATGTCATTCCGATCCGGAACAGCATTGCGAGGGTTTCCCCCACAAGGGAGCTGGTGAGGGCGAGCGGCACGAACGCCCTTGCAAAGACAATGGGGTCTGGGCTCGCCTGAGCCAACGCGATAAACATTAATCATTCCTCCATTTGGGGACGTGGAGGAACGCACGGGGAAAAAAACTAAACAAAAACTTTCAAAAAACGGAAATCAAATGAGGAGAGGGGATGGCGCTTCCTTTTTGGGTCTGGTATTCTGTCACGGGTGCACTGCTGAGTGGAGTCAGGAGCAAGGAACGGAGAGAGATGAGAAGTACATCAATCCAAAGGGGTTTAATTACCACAAAGGAACACGGAACACTCACGCTGTACATGAAGACATGAACAGTCACATTCAATACTGGACCCTGGAGCACACACAGGGAACACTATTTATACACATGCCAGGATGAGGAGAGGACGAGACACACCTGGGATCAATAGACATAAAATGGGGAACACCTGGAATCAAATACACCTAATCAGGACAGGAACAGGAAACTAACCAAATATGGGCATAGGAAGGCACATGGGGAGCAAGACACACACAAAACACGGAACAAGGTCTGACAGTAACTCCCTTACTAACTCAGTTAATATTTGTCAGAAGTAACTTGTAACCATAACTAATTACTTTTTTAAAGTAACATGCCCAAAATTGTTAGTTAGTCTCCTCCAAGGGGATGGTCATGGACCCTTTTTAGATGAATTTATCACTTGGTGTGCTGTATCAAATCTTAAGTTAAATGTTTTAAAGACTAAATAAATGTGTATTGATTTTAGAAAAGAATCCTCAGCAAATGTGATTATTATACATCATACAGGCCGGCAACCTGCAGCTCTTTCATCCCTCTGGGGTGGCTCCCTGTAGCAAGAGTGTACAATACACAGGGTAGGTGTCCCCCCGACTTTTAATAAAACCTAAACTCTTCCCATGAACTTTTTTTCGGGCAAGTGTGTTCATGTAGAGGTTTTCAAGGGCCAATGTGAATACATCTAGATTTAAATTAAAAGAGACAATATAGTCACATCGTTTTGGATACGTTATTCTTATCCAAAATGATGTGAACATCACGGAGCGCTGAACACTCTCATGCGCTGTATGTTTCATTCATACTCAAAGCTGGAGGGCGCTCTCGTACAGAAAGTCCAGATAGAAGTAACTTTTGACGCCAGGAAATCCCTAATATGGACAAAGGCACCCCGCTATGGCTGTAGCTAAGCTGAATAACAAGCATAAACCTGCTTACTGACCTGACTGAGGACGATGGCGAATGATTTGCAGATCCTCAGCACCACTGACAAACATCTAATCGTGTAAAATGTGTGGTAAGTACTGTCGCTCCATGTATAAGTGCGATCGCGACTCTCGAAAGTGAAAGTGAAACTAAAATTGATCGTGCATTCAAAAGCAGTTTAGTGGCTCCCTGATGCCTGCAATTTATTTACAATATAATTACCCAATGATGTCAATGCGAGAGAAATTATTAAAATATGTATTTTGTTCCCATCTCATATTTATTCCCTTGAGGGGTTCCGTATACACCTCCTTTTCTTTCCGAACACAGTATTGGGATGCGGCGGATTGCGGCGGTTATTTGGGGGGGGGTCACGATGTTAGCTCAACATCGTGATGTCTATCAGCCATCGGCGATGGACGATGGCATCGTCTATCTGCCCAACCCTATTTTTGAAGTCTTTTATATGAATGATACAGTGGTAATTGACATAGCATTAATTACAGTACAGAAGCTATAAAATATATTTTCTTCCTTATTCTGTAATTAAACTGGAAAAAAGAGTTTGTAGTATATAGTCTATTATACTGATTATACAATCATAACCATAAAATTGTCATGATTAAAATATATATCAAAAATATTATAGCAGACAAATGATTGGTTATTGTCCAGCAGTGTATTTTATTTCTTAGCCAATTAAAAGTAAGAGATAAGAAAGTTTTTTTTTTTGTCAATTAGACATACATAAATAAATATTAGTATGCCTATTATTATTTTTATTATTACTACATTTGACATTTCTGTCCCCTCACTTCTGAAATGATTGCTACACCCCATGCCCTGTAACATAACTGAATATAACACTTTAGCTATATGCCATGTTATCTTTATTTGTGGATCAAATATGTTGTGGCTCCACGTGGATTTTATTCTGTGGGAAAGGGGCCAAAATGGCTCTTTTGATGTTGAAGGTTGCATACCCCTGTCCTAGACTATAAATTGAAGTGGGATAAGTGGACTGCAGTTGTGAACAAAAAGTGTCAGCCAATGCTTTATTTTCTTAGGAAGATGGTGTCATAATTTTAAGCCTTCCATTGCTAATAGTGTTTTATAATTATTTTATTGAAAGTGTTTTGACCTTTTGTATCACTTGTTGGTTTGGAAATGCTACAGAGGAACAAATAATTTGCTGAGGAAAGTTCTAAACATTGTGAGTAAATTACGTGGTACACTTGTGATTGTCACGGTTATGCTGCTGTGTAGGAACAAGGAGCGCGGAGACAATGGAGAATTTACAAGGAACAGTCTTTATTTATTATTTATTAACTCCAACAAAGACTCACAGGCAGGAACACACACTATGAATTCACATATAAGACTGGACACAAGACTCAGGAAAACACAGGGCTTAAATATAGGAACTAAACGAGGGAATTGACAAGAAACACCTGAAATCAATAGACACAATCAAACACCGTAGAAACTGGGTCATGGGGAGCACATGGGGAGCAAAACACAAGACACAAAACACAGGGGCAGTCCAAGGGCATGATATTACCTCTCCCTCCCGGAAGGCGCCTCATAACTTCCAACGGGGAGGGGGGTGGGCACTCTGGAGAAATAACTTTCTTACTGTACAATACTACACAGAGCATGTAGCAAAAATCTGCATGATTAGGGACTGCGATTATGAGCAAACAATGAACAACCTCAGGTGTGATACAAGTAAGACTTTATTAACTACATAAACACTTAAACTAGTCTAACATACACATACACACACACACACACACACACATACAGTTGGTATAGGAACAGGATTAAAGCTTAGGCAGTAAAGAGAAGAGAAATAAAGCATGAAGCTATGGTATCATCACCATAGCAGCAGATTCAGCAGATCTACAGCCTGAGGGAAACATCAGTGTCTTAGTTCAAACACACCTTTGTAAAAAGGTGCAAATGATACTTAATGTATCAATTAATAAGAGTTTGATACTTGCACGTCTTGTCTGTCTGACAGAGAGTCCTGATGCAATCTGAAGGCTTAAGTTGATCTTTGCTGAAGTTGGTTGATGAAAAAGAACCAGTTTGAGTCAGATGATCTTGGTGAATGGAAAGTCAAGGCCCGAGGCCTGGCGCAGACTTAGGGTGTCCTTAGAGGGGTGCTAGCTCACATCCTCATCTTCTAAGAATCTAACAGAACCGCAGACTGGAGGCGGGTCACTGATGTGTGGCCTTTAAGGTCTGAGAAGATTCACGCCTCTCAAGATGGGCTTGTCCAATGAGAAAGGCTGAAATCCCAAGCGGGAGGTTGCAATTACTGGTGGGTTTTACGACCCTTTGTGTGAGGGCATGGTAATTTGCAAATGTAATTCGCTTGGG